>NW_025250899.1:0-2138 GCF_018294505.1 Triticum aestivum | reverse complement strand
CTCTAAGCAATAGCAGGCATGACAAACAAGCATGAATGAGTAGGCACAACAGGGCTCAAACAACTCCTACTCATGCTAGTGGGTTTCATCTATTTACTGTGGCAATGACAGGTCATGCAAAGGATAAAGGGGTTCAGCTACCGTAGCAAGTAACAGATGAATCGATGTTGTCCTAATGCAGTAAAAGAGAGCAGGAGCGAGAGAGTAGGATTGTATCGGAATGAACAAGGGGGTTTTGCTTGCCTGGCACTTCTGAAGATAACCTTGAGTCTTCATCAGTGTCAACGATCACATCATCGGTATCACGTCTATCGAGAGGGAACAAAAACCGGCAGCATAGAAAGGAACACAATCAATGCAATGCACAATATGATGCATGATCATGACATGGCAAAATGAATGTGTTTTGGGCTAATGCAACTAAAACCAGATTAAATGAAGTTGGTTTGAATCCAAGATTCAAATTCAAACTCCATATGTGATTATTTAAATGCCCTTTAATTGATTTGTGCTAAACAGCAGCTATAAGTTGTTCTAACATGCATGAAAATGGTACAGATGGATTCCTTGAATTTTTCTGATAATTTTTCATATATAATTTATTTAATTTGGAGTTACTGTTAATTTTCTATGATTTATTGAAGTTTTAGGCATTTTCTGGAATTTCCTGATAATATTAAATCCAGAAAATACTTATTGCGTCAGCCCCACGTCACAGTGACGTCAGCAGGGTCAACTGGGCGCTCAGAGTCAAACCTGACGTGTGGGGGCCACACGTCAGTGACACAGGTTAGACAGGGGGGGTTAGTTTAATTTAATTAAAGATTAGGGCACTAGGGCCCACATGTCAGTGTCAGCAGGGGGGTAATTAAATTAAAATAGCTAAACTAATTAACAGGGGGGCTGGCCCCACCTGTCATTGACCCAGGGGGGGTCAAAGGTTCAAACCCCCTGGTCGGCGGGGTCAACTCGCCGGCGTTTAGCCGCCGGCGAGGCTAAACGCGGCGGTGCAGGTGCGGGTTTCACGTACAGGGCACCGTTCGGGGCGCCGTTGGGCGCTATGGATAGCTGGGAGTGGCCCGCGGCGGGTGGTGCAGGTAGTTGGGTTCGGGGTCGCCAGAAAAGGCGCCGGCAACGTGTTTGGCGGCGGCCGGAGTTCGGGCGTCGATGGAAACGACGACACCGTGCACGGGAGGGTCCACGGTTAGCACCTACGCGTTCTACGAGAGCCCACGAACCCAACGGAGGCACGCACGGGACCAAATGGCCACCGGAGCCTCGTCGACGATGAGCTCGTGCGGCGGCGTGCTGTCGGGGAAGAGAGGCGCGGCGGCTACGGCATGCTAGAGAGAAAACGGAGAGGGGGAGGATGATCAGGAGCTCACGGCGGGGTCGTAGGTGATCTCGGCGGCCTCGGGGATGGCCTGGTGACGACGAATCGGTCAACGGCGGCCGTCGGTGCAGGGAACGAAGATGGCGTCGGCGACGGCGCTGCTGGGCATCCGCAGGCGTGTTCTTCGGCTTGGAGCTTCACGACATCGAGGCGGAGCTAGGGGTCACAGCCACGGGGCAAGGGGACGGCGGTGGGCGCGGTGCCTTGCAGCGGCGGGCACCGGCTGATTTGGGCGGCTGTGAGAGAGAGAGAGAGAGAGCAGAGGAGCGAGGGGGGGGAGAGAGAACCAGAGAGTGAGAGAGCATCGGGGTCGCGTGGCGTCGCGGAGGAAGTCCAGGGCGATGAGGGGGGGCAGCAGGAGGTGGAAGCAGGAGGTGGCGCTCGGGCGCGGGCGCGTCGACACGCCTCTGCCTACTGGCAGAGGTTGAAGACGGTGGGGAGTTGGGCTGGGCCTCAGCCGCATTGCTGGGCCAGGTGGGGCGCCAGATGGGCTGCAGGTGAGTAGGTAGGCTTCTGCTCTTTTATTTTATTTTTTCTCTGTTTTGTTTTTGTTTAAACTTTTGCCACTGTTTTGAATAAAAATAATAATCCAAACAATGCCAAAGCTCCTCTGAATATTTTTATTTGGCTAGATGGACTTTTCCAAAAGCTCATAAAAATATTTCAGGGTATTTGAAATTATATTCTAATTATATGAATATAACTCAAATTCAAATAGCTAATGAATTAAATCCAAAGTCCCAAA
>NW_025250898.1:0-2138 GCF_018294505.1 Triticum aestivum | reverse complement strand
AAAATGAACAAAATTGAAAGAACATGAACAAAACATTGAAATTATGAACATTTTTCAAACAAACGTGAACAAGATATTAAAATTCTGATCATTTTTAGGTAAGTGAGCAAATTTGAAATTTTGAACAAACTTTGAAATGCTGAACTTTTTATGAATTCTTTGAAATTATGGAAAAAAACACAAAAAAACAGACAAAAACGAAAAAAAGAAAGAAAGAAAAAACAAAAACCCAAAGACCCAGTAGTGGAAACAACAATAAAAACCCGGTTCAGGAACCTTCTAGAAGGTTCCCAAAACCGGTATATATACTGTAAAGGAAAAAAAAAAGGCTTCGCTCGCAAATGGGCAGGCCCACTGCGTCGTTGGCTCGTGCATTAAACGCTAGCTAGCTGAATTAAACGCTAGCTAGCTGAATTAGCTCTGCTGAGGTAAAAGCGTTCACTGGCCTGGCCACCCAGTTGAAGTAAGTCTTTTTTAGATGGATTCTGTTCATTTTCCTTTTTGATTTTTTTTCTCCCATAGATTATTAACATTTGTCTTGCGGTATCCCCGCCGCCACTGTATGATGGATTTTCTTTCTTCATTTTTTTCTCCCCCGACTATTAACATTATTGGACATATATTCTATAAGAAATCGCATTATTTTCGCGTCACAAATGTCTTTCCGTTCCCTATCTATGTAAGTAAGTGCAACGACTTTTGAAAAATCTTTGTTACCAATCGAGTATAGACGTACGCAGTCTGAATGGAAATACCCGATAGGAAATCGCATTATTTTCCCAAAAAATGCACACCATTCCTTTCTATCTATGCAAGATAAGTGCAACGACGGTCTCCCCACCTCCAGGCCTACTGCCGCCCTCCCCCTCTCTCGAGCTTGCATGCCACCACCAGTTGTCAGTCCCTACCTCCCTAGCAAGCAGCCACCTACCGAGTCACCTCCACCGCCATCCTTACCCCTCCTCCCCGCCGCATCCACTGGCCGAGAGGGATAAAGATGTGGAGCTCGAGATTTGCCTTTGCAAAGGCGCAAAAAGGTACATACGGTTTCATGAGGACAGAGTGGGCTCTAGGATTTGCCCCAAGATTTCAAGTTGAATTTCAATTAGAGTTTTTTATTATGTCAAAATCCAAAATCAGGACTTTATTTGAGATAGATGAACACAAACATTTATTAGTGTTGCTTGTGGATGTCAATAATAGGAGGATTATATACCTTTGGAAAAACTTGCGGGAAATTTGGCAGTGTCGGTGCGTAATTTGGCATGATGCAACTCGTAAACTTGGATGCGTGATTTCTGTGGGCTAAAACAACCCAGCAACGACACTCTCATGCCACTCTATGGCGGCACGTCACCAGCACGGCGATGAAACAACCTGAGGACAAACACCTGAAAATCAGCCTCCCAGTCAGACGTAGGCACTGGGCCTTTCTTCGGTTTTACTCCAATTGTACAACGGATTATGTTCCTGTTTTTGAATTTTTTTCACCCATAGAATATTACGTTTGCCTTGTGGTATCCCCACCGCCACTGCGATCGCAGAGGCGTCCGCCTAGCAGTAATGGAAGATTGTCAAAGCTTTGCAGTCGAGGTGTACGCTGGTGGTGTGGGCACCTTAGATGGCATGATGGAGCTCATAAACTCAGACGCGTGATTTGTGTGGCTAAAACAACTCAGCACCGACACTCCCATGCCACTATATGGTGGCACGTCACCGGCGATGGAACAACCTAAGGACAAACACCTGAAAACCAACCTCCTAGTCAGACATAGGCACCGGGCCACATAGATCCGCATAGGGGCAACAACCACATGAATCCCTGCCCAGATCCCTAGATCTGCGTAGTTCAAAGAAGTCAGATCTTGGCCAAGGCCCTAGATCCACTTGCACGCATATACTTAAACTGATGTTGCATGTAAGTTAGCCGTATTTTCTCAAGAAAAAGTAACTTAGAAGATTAGCTTGAAGGTGCATGTCATGTAACCCGACAACTACCTACGGTCATCTTTAAGTACATCCTCAAAATCCCCATTTGACCTCTCGGGGAATTTTGGACAAATTTTTGCACCTGACCAGGCCCAGTGGGCGTGAGGCGAGACGAAAACATACCGAAAAAGAACATTCTTGAAAAGAAT
>NW_025250897.1:0-2138 GCF_018294505.1 Triticum aestivum | reverse complement strand
CAAAATAAATTATATTGTCATGGATCAAACAACATGTTGAGCTTTCCTTTCCCCCTCATGCTAGCCAAATTCTTTGCACCAAGTAGAGATACTACTTGTGCTTCCAAAAATCCTTAAACCCAGTTTTGCTATGAGAGTCCACCATATCTACCTATGGATTGAGTAAGATCCTTCAAGTAAGTTGTCATTGTTGCAAGCAATAAAAATTGCTCTCTAAATATGTATGATCTATTAGTGTGGAGAAAATAAGCTTTATATGAGCTTGTGATATGGAAGAAATAAAAGCGACGGACTGCATAATAATAAAGGTCCCTATCACAAGTGGCAATATAAAGTGACGTTCTTTTGCATTAAGATTTTGTGCATCCAACCATAAAAGCACATGACAACCTCTGCTTCCCTCTGCGAAGGGCCTATCTTTTATTTTTGTCTTATACCTTATACAAGGGTCATGGTGATCTTCACCTTTCCTTTTTACACTTTATCCTTTGGCATGCACTATGTGTTGGAAAGATCCTGATATATATATATCCAATTGGATGTGGGTTTTCGTAAAGCATTATTGTTGACGTTACCCTTGAGGTAAAAGGTTGGGAGGCAAAACTATAAGTCCCTATCTTTCTCTGTGTACGATTAAAACTTCATACCCATAAGTATTGCGTGAGTGTTAGCAATTGTGAAAGACCAAATGATAGTTGAGTATGTGGACTTGCTGAAAAGCTCTTATATTGACTCTTTCCGATGTTATGATAAATTGCAATTGCTTCAATGACTGAGATTATAGTTTATTAGTTTTTCAATGAAGTTTCTGATTCATACTTTACATTGTGAATAGATTATTAATTTAGCATAAGCAATCATATGACAATATATATGTTGCTATTCTAAGAATGATCATGATGCCCTCATGTCCGTATTTTATTTTATCGACACCTCTATCTCTAAACATGTGGACATATTTTTCGATATCGGCTTCCGCTTGAGGACAAGCGAGGTCTAAGCTTGGGGGAGTTGATACGTCCATTTTGCATCATGCTTTTATATCGATATTTATTGCATTATGGGCTGTTATTACACATTATGTCACAATACTTATGACTTCTCTCTCTTATTTATAAGGTTTACATGAAGAGGGAGAATGCCGGCAGCTGGAATTCTGGGCTGGAAAAGGAGCAAATATTAGAGACCTATTCTGCACAACTTCAAAAGTCCTGAAACTCAACGAAAGTCAGTTTTGGAATATATTAAAAATATTGGGCGAAGAAAGCACCAGAGGGGGGCCACCCACTGTCCACGAGGGTGGAGGGCGCGCCCTACCCCCTGGGCGCGCCCCCTGCCTCGTGGGCCACCTGGAAGCCCCCCGATGCCCATCTTATGATATAAGGTGTCTTTTGCCCTGGAAAAAAGAAGAAGGAAGCTTTCAGGATGAAGCGCCGCCGTCTCGAGGCGGAACCTGGTGAAACCAATCTAGGGCTCCAGCGGAGCTGTTCTGCCGGGGAAACATCCCTCCGGGAGGGGGGAAATCATCACCATCGTCATCACCATCGATCCTCTCATCGGGAGGGGGTCAATCTCCATCAACATATTCACCAGCAACATCTCCTCTCAAAACCTAGTTCATCTCTTGTATCCGATCTTTGTCTCAAAACCTCAGATTGGTACCTGTGGGTTGCCAGTAGTGTTGATTACTCCTTGTAGTTGATGTTAGTTGGTTTATTCGATGGAAGATCATATGTTCAGATCCTTTATGCACATTAATACCCCTCTGATTATGAACATGAATATGATTTGTGAGTAGTTACGTTTGTTCCTGAGGACATGGGAGAAGTCTTGTTATAAGTAGTCATGTGAATTTGGTATTCGTTCGATATTTTGATGAGATGTATGTTGTCTTTCCTCTAGTGGTGTTATGTGAACGTCGACTACATGACACTTCACCATTGTTTGGGCCTAGGGGAAGGCATTGTGAAGTAATAAGTAGATGATGGGTTGCTAGAGTGACAGAAGATTAAACCCTAGTTTATGCGTTGCTTCATAAGGGGCTGATTTGGATCCATACGTTTCATGCTATGGTTAGATTTACCTTAATTCTTCTTTCGTAGTTGCGGATGCTTGCGAGAGGGGTTAATCATAAGTGG
>NW_025250896.1:0-2138 GCF_018294505.1 Triticum aestivum | reverse complement strand
CATGCTATGTGGATGAAATGATGATATCATGCCAACTTTCAACCTTTTCAGAGTTCATTTGAAATGCTTTTCAATTTTAGGGTCTTATAGCTCAAAATAATTAGTAAATGCATGAAAAATAACAAATGAAGTCAGAAAGGATTGAAAAATGATGATGTGGCTTTGAATGGTGCATTTTGAACACATAAAAAGTCAGGAGTTCAAATAAGTTTTAAAAAATGAAATCCCTTTGTAACAGACGAGTTTCCGGATGAAATCCCGATACTTTGAAAGAGATTGTCCGTTTTGTACACGAAGTGCATCCAGTTTTTGCCGTAACCCTCTCAACTTTCTTGCACATGCTATGTGGACGAAATGATGATATCATGCCAAGTTTCAACATTTTCAGAGTTCATTTGAAATGCTTTTCTATTTGTGGGTCTTATAGCTCAAAATAATTATTAAATGCATGAAAAATAAGAAATTAAGTCAGAAAGGATTGAAAAATGATGATGTGGCTTTGAATGGTGCATTTTGAACACACAAAAAGTCAGGAGTTCAAATAAGGTATAAAAAATGAAATCCCTTTGTAACAGACGAGTTTCCGGATGAAATCCTGATACTTTGAAAGAGATTGTCCGTTTTGTACACGAAGTGCATCCAGTTTTTGCCGTAACCCTCTCAACTTTCTTGCACATGCTATGTGGATGAAATGATGATATCATGCCAACTTTCAACCTTTTCAGAGTTCATTTGAAATGCTTTTCAATTTTAGGGTCTAATAGCTCAAAATAATTAGTAAATGCATGAAAAATAAAAAATGAAGTCAGAAAGGATTGAAAAATGATGATGTGGCTTTGAATGGTGCATTTTGAACACACAAAAAGTCAGGAGTTCAAATAAGTTTTAAAAAATGAAATCCCTTTGTAACAGACGAGTTTCCGGATGAAATCCTGATACTTTGAAAGAGATTGTCCGTTTTGTACACGAAGTGCATCCAGTTTTTGCCGTAACCCTCTCAACTTTCTTGCACATGCTATGTCGATGAAATGATGATATCATGCCAACTTTCAACCTTTTCAGAGTTCATTTGAAATGCTTTTCAATTTTAGGGTCTTATAGCTCAAAATAATTAGTAAATGCATGAAAAATAACAAATGAAGTCAGAAAGGATTGAAAAATGATGATGTGGCTTTGAATGGTGCATTTTGAACACACAAAAAGTCAGGAGTTCAAATAAGTTTTTAAAAATGAAATCCCTTTGTAACAGACGAGTTTCCGGATGAAATCCTGATACTTTGAAAGAGATTGTCCGTTTTGTACACGAAGTGCATCCAGTTTTTGCCGTAACCCTCTCAACTTTCTTGCACATGCTATGTGGATGAAATGATGATATCATGCCAACTTTCAACCTTTTCAGAGTTCATTTGAAATGCTTTTCAATTTTAGGGTCTTATAGCTCAAAATAATTAGTAAATGCATGAAAAATAACAAATTAAGTCAGAAAGGATTGAAAAATGATGATGTGGCTTTGAATGGTGCATTTTGAACACACAAAAAGTCAGAGTTCAAATAAGGTTTAAAAAATGAAATCCCTTTGTAGCACACGAGTTTCCGGATGAAATCCTGATACTTTGAAAGAGATTGTCCGTTTTGTACACGAAGTGCATCCAGTTTTTGCCGTAACCCTCTCAACTTTCTTGCACATGCTATGTGGATGAAATGATGATATCATGCCAAGTTTCAACCTTTTCAGAGTTCATTTGAAATGCTTTTCAATTTTAGGTTCTTATAGCATAAAATAATTAGTAAATGCATGAAAAATAACAAATGAAGTCAGAAAGGATAGAAAAATGATGATGTGGCTTTGAATGGTGCATTTTGAACACACAAAAAGTCAGGAGTTCAAATAAGGTTTAAAAAATGAAATCCCTTTGTAACACACGAGTTTCCGGATGAAATCCTGATACTTTGAAAGAGATTGTCCGTTTTGTACACGAAGTGCATCCAGTTTTTGCCGTAACCGTCTCAACTTTCTTGCACATGCTATGTCGATGAAATGATGATATCATGCCAACTTTCAACCTTTTCAGAGTTCATTTGAAATGCTTTTCAATTTTAGGGTCTTATAGCTCAAAATAATTAGTAAATGCATGAAA
>NW_025250895.1:0-2138 GCF_018294505.1 Triticum aestivum | reverse complement strand
GAACCTGAGGATCATCCTCATAGCTGCAAAGAAAGATTATGTCCTAGAAGCACCGCTAGGTGAAGCACCCATCCCAGAGAACCAAGACGTTATGAACGCTTGGAAGTCTCGTGCTGATGATTACTCCCTCGTTCAGTGCGGCATGCTTTATAGCTTAGAACCGGGGCTCCAAAAGCGTTTTGAGCAACACGGAGCATATGAGATGTTCGAAGAGCTGAAAATGGTTTTCCAAGCTCATGCCCGGGTCGAGAGATATGAAGTCTCCGACAAGTTCTTCAGTTGTAAGATGGAGGAAAATAGTTCTGTCAGGGAGCACATACTCAAAATGTCTGGGTTGCACAACCGCTTGACTCAGCTGGGAGTTAACCTCCCGGATGACGCGGTTATTGACTGAATCCTACAGTCGCTTCCACCGAGCTACGAGAGCTTTGTGATGAACTTCAATATGCAAGGGATGGAAAAGACCATTCCTGAGGTATATTCAATGTTGAAATCAGCGGAGGTAGAGATCAAAAAGGAACATCAAGTGTTGATGGTGAATAAAACCACTAAGTTCAAGAAAGGCAAGGCTAAGAAGAACTTCAAGAAGGACGGCAAGGAGGTTGCCGCGCCCGGTAAGCCAGTTGCCGGGAAGAAGTCAAAGAATGGACCCAAGCCTGAAACTGAGTGCTTTTATTGCAAAGGTAAGGGTTACTGGAAGCGGAACTGCCCCAAATACTTAGCGGACAAGAAGGCCGACAACACTAAAGGTATATTTGAAATACATGTAATTGATGTGTACCTTATCAGTACTCGTAGTAGCTCCTGGGTATTTGATACCGGTGCCGTTGCACATATTTGTAACTCAAAGCAGGAGCTGCGGAATAAGCGGAGACTGGCGAAGGACGAGGTGACGATCCGCGTCGGGAATGGTTCCAAGGTCGATGTGATCGCCGTCGGCACGCTACCTCTATATTTACCTATGGGATTAGTTTTAAACCTCAATAATTGTTATTTAGTGCTAGCTTTGAGCATGAACATTGTATATGGATCTCGTTTAATACGAGATGGCTACTCATTTAAATCCAAGAATAATGGTTGTTCTATTTATATGAGAGATATGTTTTATGGTCATGCCCCGATGGTCAATGGTTTATTTTTATTGAATCTCGAACGTGATGTTACACATATTCATAGTGTGAATACCAAAAGATGTAAGGTTGATAACGATAGTCCCACATACTTGTGGCACTGCCGCCTTGGTCACATTGGTGTCAAGCGCATGAAGAAGCTCCATGCTGATGGACTTTTAGAGTCTCCCGATTATGAATCATTTGACACATGTGAACCATGCCTCATGGGCAAAATGACCAAGACTCCGTTCTCCGGAACAATGGAACGAGCAACCAACTTATTGGAAATCATACATACAGATGTGTGTGGTCCAATGAGCGTTGAGGCTCGCGGAGGATATCGTTATGTTCTCACTCTCATTGACGACTTGAGTAGATATGGGTATGTCTACTTGATGAAACACAAGTCCGAGACCTTTGAAAAGTTCAAGGAATTTCAGAATAAGGTAGAGAATCAACGTGACCAAAAGATAAAGTTCTTATGATCAGATCATGGAGGAGAATATTTAAGTCACGAATTTGGTACGCACTTAAGGAAATGTGGAATCGTTTCACAACTCACGCCGCCTGGAACACCTCAGTGTAACGGTGTGTCCGAACGTCGTAATCGCACTTTATTGGATATGGTGCGATCTATGATGTCTCTTACCGATTTACCGCTATCTTTTTGGGGATATGCTCTAGAGACAGCTACATTCACTTTAAATAGGGCACCGTCTAAATCCGTTGAGACGACACCGTATGAATTATGGTTTGGGAAGAAACCTAAGCTGTCGTTTCTAAAAGTTTGGGGATGCGATGCTTATGTCAAGAAACTTCAACCTGAAAAGCTCGAACCCAAGTCGGAAAAATGCGTCTTCATAGGATACCCTAAGGAAACCATTTGGTATACCTTCTACCTCAGATCCGAAGGCAAGATCTTTGTTGCCAAGAACTGGTCCTTTCTGGAGAAAGAGTTCCTCTCGAGAGAAGTAAGTGGGAGGAAAGTGGAACTTGATGAAGTACTACCTCTTGAACCGGTGAGTA
>NW_025250894.1:0-2138 GCF_018294505.1 Triticum aestivum | reverse complement strand
CTCCCATTGAACTTACTAAACTGCGGCTGTCTGTAGTTTGTTGGGAAAGGAACTAGGTCCACATCGGGTGGGTATGGCTTAACATACCCTGGCCGCATAGAGTACTGAGTTTGCATCAACTGGGACTTTACCCCCTCAGCGATCATCCTTTGGATCGCCTCAAGGTTAAGCCCTGCTCCTCCATGTTGGCTGCTAGCACTTGCACCACCATCCCCTTCATTTCCTTTGTTCTGGTTATTGCCCATATGAATACGAAGGGCTGCTAGCTCGTCTTCCTTTTGTTGGAGTGCTGCCGTAAGGTTGGCTAATTGCTCCTCAACCGAACGAGTTTCATTTGTAGCTAGGACTTGCTCTGTATGCCCTGCACCATGGTGAAGTTCTATCTCATTTTCAGAAGGACAAGGAGTGCTATCTGATAGGGGATTGTAAGACCCTCCATTGCTTGACCCAAGTTCTTCATAATCTGAACCCTTCTGGCTGCGCGTCATGCGGCGAGGACCTTCTACAACAGTCTTGCATGCCTTCTTCCTCTTAAAGTGCGTTGAAGCTGAGGAGGTTTCGCTACTGTTGTCTGTCACCGCTTTGACACCAATTGGCATTGTGTTGAAAACTTCAAATGAGTTACCTGAGACTTTCTTGCGAGTTGGCCATGGGGCGAGAGTTCTGGTAGTCTTCCTTTCTGTACTTGCCATTTCTTTTGCCCCATTTCCTCCACTGACTTGGCTTGTTAATGGAGAATCTCTTCCTTGTATTCTGCTATACCCTGAATCAGCTCGTACTGCCATCTCTCTTTGTTTCAAGGCAGCCCGCTTTTTGCATGCATGAGCAGCCTGCTTCACATACTCTTGTCGTCGTGGATCTGCTTTCACAAATTCTTCATATTCTGGCCACTTCGAAAGAGTTTCTACACGCCGCATGATGGCGCCACCAACATTATCAGCAGAGATAGAGCATCCTGGAAGTATTTCCTTCAAAGCTTGGCAAACATTCTGTGTCATGACGGCATGGAAGCTAGCGTGGCTTCCCCCGCGGATCCTTGCATTGATCTTCCTTTCTCTATTTCTGATGGGATATGCCACTTGCTTCCGTTGTTGATTGGTCATGTTTGCATCAATTGCCACTGGGAAATCAAGCCATGCACGGTGAGCCCTCTGCCGTCGACGACGACGACGTGCTGGATCAACTGAGCCTTCAAATAATGGTCTTGGTGCTGGCACCGATGAGGACAAAGGATCTGATATTGCAGCAGTTGGATCCACATGACCATCTTGGAAGTCATCTGAAGTGACAAACACCCCCTGCCATTGGAGCGAGCGTCTATTGCTTGGCTCACCCACTAGGCATGGTCCAATGGGATTATAGCCCATGGTGGGGATAAATTCAGGTGCATCAACACGAAGTTGGTTTCTTGGACGAGCCGATCCTTCATGTGAGGAAGACTCAGTGTCCTCAGGCATTACACCTTTTCCTTTGTCCGCGGAGCAAGCCCTTTGAGCTACCCTTACGTTGCTTGGGATAAGCTTATGTGAGCTTTCTCCTGACCCTTCGCACGCGCCCACCCTAAGTTTTGAAGGTGTAAGGGGCACAGCAACTTTGGTCGATGTAGTTGAAGCAGATTGTCTTGGCGACGCCACCTTTAGTGATCCCGTCTATTTTGCAAGAACGGGCCACTCTTCGGGTGTCATGCGAACAACCTTTGCTGGTACCTCATGGCTCATGACCTTGGTAGGTGACATCTTTGTGAAACCAGGAGGAACTGAAGTAGATGCAGAAGCTTCGCGTACATGCTGATCCTTAGATGCTCTTGCAGCTGCACGCATCCTTCTCTTTGCTGACTTTGTGAGAACAGGAGTAAACCCTTCCTTCAGTTCAGAAGAGACTTCCTTTTCTTCTGGCTTAGTTGAGGATGCAGCTGTAGTTTCCAAACTCTTGCTAACTGCAGCCACAAGTGGACCAATTGGCACATCCAACCAAAGGTCACCAAAGCGGAGTGTGACAAACTGCTGGACTTGTCCCTCCATACCTTCAAAATAAAGAAAACCATATATTAGTTTTCTTCCTTCTTTTTTTTTGCGTATGTGTACATAATGTTTTATGCTTTATGTACTATGGAAATTCATATGTTGCAATCCTATGTT
>NW_025250893.1:0-2138 GCF_018294505.1 Triticum aestivum | reverse complement strand
AGATCCTGATACAATGTTCATGCTCAAAGCTGGCACTAAATAACAATTATTGAGGTTTAAAACTAATCCCATAGGTAAATGTAGAGGTAGCGTGCCGACGGCGATCACATCGACCTTGGAACCATTCCCGACGCGCATCGTCACCTCGTCCTTTGCCAGTCTCCGTTTATTCCGCAGCTCCTTTGGTGTTGTCGGTCTTCTTGTCCGCCAAGTACTTGGGGCAGTTCCACTTCCAGTGACCACTTCCCTTGCAATAAAAGCACTCAGTCTCAGGCTTGGGTCCATTCTTTGGCTTCTTCCCGGCAACTGGCTTACCGGGCGGGGCAACTCCCTTGCCGTCCTTCTTGAAGTTCTTCTTACCCTTGCCTTTCTTGAACTTAGTGGTTTTATTCACCATCAACACTTGATGTTCCTTTTTGATCTCCACCTCCGCTGATTTCAGCATTGAATATACCTCAGGAATGGTCTTTTCCATCCCCTGCATATTGAAGTTCATCACAAAGCTCTTCTAGCTCGGTGGAAGTGACTGAAGGATTCTGTCAATGACCGCGTCATCCGGGAGATTAACTCCCAGCTGAGTCAAGCGGTTGTGTAACCCAGACATTTTGAGTATGTGCTCACTGACAGAACTATTTTCCTCCATCTTACAACTGAAGTACTTGTCGGAGACTTCATATCTCTCGACCCGGGCATGAGCTTGGAAAACCATTTTCAGCTCTTCGAACATCTCATATGCTCCGTGTTGCTCAAAACGCTTTTGGAGCCCCGGTTCTAAGCTGTAAAGCATGCCGCACTGAACGAGGGAGTAATCATCAGCACGCTGCTGCCAAGCGTTCATAACGTCTTGGTTCTCTGGGATGGGTGCGTCACCTAGCGGTGCTTCTAGGACATAGTCTTTCTTGGCAGCAATGAGGATGATCCTCAGGTTCCGGACCCAGTCCGTATAGTTGCTGCCATCATCTTTCAGCTTGGTTTTCTCTAGGAACGCGTTGAAGTTGAGGGCAACATTAGCGTGGGCCATTTGATCTACAAGACATATGGTAAAGATTTTAGACTAAGTTCATGATAATTAAGTTCATCTAATCAAATTATTCAATGAACTCCCACTCAGATAGACATCCCTCTAGTCATCTAAGTGAAACATGATCCGAGTCAACTAGGCCGTGTCCGATCATCACGTGAGACGGACTAGTCAACATCGGTGAACATCTTCATGTTGACCGTATCTTCTATACGACTCATGTTCGACCTTTCAGTCTCTTGTGATCCGAGGCCATGTCTGTACATGCTAGGCTCATCAAGTCAACCTAAGTGTTTTGCATGTGTAAATCTATCTTACACCCGTTGTATGTGAACGTTAGAATCTATCACACCCGATCATCACATGGTGCTTCGAAACAACGGACTTTCGCAACGGCGCACAGTTAGGGGGAACACTTTCTTGAAATTATTATAAGGGATCATCTTACTTACTACCGTCGTACTAAGCAAATAAGAAGCAAAATATGATAAACATCACATGCAATCAAATAGTGACATGATATGGCTAGTATCATATTGCTCCTTTGATCTCCATCTTCGGGGCGCCATGATCATCTTCGTCACCGGCATGACACCATGATCTCCATCATCATGATCTTCATCATCGTGTCTTCATGAAGTTGTCATGCCAACGATTACTTCTACTTCTATGGCTAACGTGTTTAGCAATAAAGTAAAGTAATTTACATGGCGTTATTCAATGACACGCAGGTCATACAAAAATAAAGACAACTCCTATGGCTCCTGCCGGTTGTCATACTCATCGACATGCAAGTCGTGATTCCTATTACAAGAACATGATCAATCTCATACATCACATATATTTCATTCATCACATCCTTTTGGCCATATCACATCACAAGGCATATGCTGCAAAAACAAGTTAGACGTCCTCTAATTGTTGTTGCATGTTTTTACGTGGCTTCTATAGGTTTCTAGCAAGAACGTTTCTTACCTACGTAAAACCACAACGTGATATGCCAATTTCTATTTACCCTTCATAAGGACCCTTTTCATCGAATCCGATCCGACTAAAGTGGGAGAGACAGACACCCGCTAGCCACCTTATGCAACTAGTGCATGTCAGTCGGTGGAAC
>NW_025250892.1:0-2138 GCF_018294505.1 Triticum aestivum | reverse complement strand
TTCAGGATCACTTCTTGATCATTGCTAGAACACGACCGTTCCGTTGCTTCTCTTCTCGCTCTCATTTGCGTATGTTAGCCACCATATATGCTAGTGCTTGCTGCAGCTCCACCTCATTACACCATCCTTTCCTTTTAGCTTAAATAGTCTTGATCTCGCGGGTGTGAGATTGCTGAGTCCTCGTGTCTCACAGATACTTCCAAAACAGTTGCAGGTGCCGATGAGACCAGTGCAGGTGACGCTACTGAGCTCAAGTGGGAGCTCGATGAAGATCTTTTTCGTTGTGTTGTTCTTTTCTGGTTGATCAGTAGTGGAGCCCAGTTGGGACGATGAGGGATCTAGCAGTTGGGTTGTCTTCTTTTCTTTTGGTTCCGTAGTCGGACCTATGTGTGTATCTTGAATGATGTATGAATTTATTTATGTATTGTGTGAAGTGGCGTTTGTAAGCCAACTCTTTATCCCAGTCTTGTTCATTACATGGGATTGTGTGAAGATGACCCTTCTTGCGACAAAACCACAATGCGGTTATGCCTCTAAGTCGTGCTTTGACACGTGGGAGATATAGCCGCATCGTGGGTGTTACACAAAGCCTCTTTCCAACCTCCTCCAGAAGCATGTGAAGTATGTCTGGTCTCCTGACTGTGACGTTGCTTTCAACACTCTCAAAGAGAAACTCGTCACCGCTCCTGTCTTAACTCCTCCTGATGAATCCAAGCCATTTGAAGTTTTCTGTGATGCTTCTCTCCAAGGTCTCGGTGCTGTGTTAATGCAAGAGAAGAAAGTTGTGGCCTATACCTCTCGTCAGTTGAAGCCCAATGAGAAGAACTACCCCACTCACGATCTTGAGTTGGCGGCAGTTGTCCATGCATTAATAACGTGGAGACATCTCTTGTTGGGAAGACAAGTGGACATTTTCACCGATCACAAGAGTCTCAAGTACATCTTCACTCAGCCCAACCTCAACCTCAGGCAGACTCGATGGGTCGAAATGATTCAAGAGTACAATCCGAGTATTGAATATACTCCAGGCAAAGCAAATGTCATTGCAGATGCTTTAAGCACGAAGGCTTATTGCAACAGCTTAATTCTCAAGCCTTTCCAACCGGATCTTTGTGAAGCTTTCCGCAAGCTGAATCTCCAAGTTGTTCCTCAAGGATTTCTTGACAACCTCATAGTCTCTCTTACTTTGGAAGATCAAATTCGTGAGGCACAACTCCTGGATGCCATGGTGAAGAAGGTGAAACTTGGTATCGACAAGGGTCTTTCCAAATACAAGTGCTATCGCATTGATGACAGAGACACTTTATTCTTCGAGGACCGGATTGTGGTTCCTAAAGGTGATCTAAGGAAAGTCATTATGAACGAGGCACACAATTCTCTTCTTTCCATTCATCCTGGAAGTACGAAGATGTACCATGACCTCAAGCAGTCGTATTGGTGGACTCGAATGAAGCGAGAAATCGCTCAATTCGTGAATGAATGTGATGTATGTCGAAGAGTGAAAGCAGAACATCAACGACCAGCTGGTCTCCTCCAACCTCTTGCTATCCCAGAATGGAAGTTTGATCATATCGAAATGGAATTCGTGACTGGATTTCCAAAGTCCAAGCGCGGAAATGATGCTATCTTCGTTGTCATCGACAAGCTTTCTAAAGTGGCTCATTTCCTTCCAATCAAAGAATCCATCACAGCAGCTCAGTTGGCAGAGCTATACACCTCCAGGATTGTCTCCCTGCACGGCATTCCACAATTGATTTCTTCAGATCGAGGAAGCATCTTCACCTCTAAGTTCTGGGACTCCTTCCAGAAGGCCATGGGCACTAACATTCGCTTCAGCACAGCTTTCCATCCTCAAACTAGTGGCCAAGTCGAGCGAGTCAATCAAATTCTTGAAGATATGCTCAGGGCTTGTGTCATTTCCTTTGGCATGAATTGGGAAGATTGTCTTCCATATGCCGAATTCTCCTACAACAACAGCTTCCAAGCGAGTTCGGGCAAGGCCCCATTCGAAATTCTCTATGGCAGAAAGTGCCGTACTCCTCTCAATTGGTCAGAGACTGGTGAACGCCAACTTCTTGGCAATGACTTAATCACTGAAGCTGAAGAAATGTGTAAAGTCATCCGTGAAAATCTCAAAG
>NW_025250891.1:0-2138 GCF_018294505.1 Triticum aestivum | reverse complement strand
GGTTAAAAGGTCAACTTGTGTGTTTATGGGGTGCCCCCTCCCACGTATATGAAGGAGGGAGGAGGAGGAGGCTGGCCAAGGGGTGGCACGCCCAAGGGGGGGGAGTCCTACTCCAAATAGGTTTGGCTCCCCCTTTTCTATTCCTATTAGGAGGAGGAAGGAGGAGGAGAGAAGAGGGAGGGGGGGGGGAAACCCTAAACCAATTCGGTTTGGGCCTAGGGGGGTCGCGCCCCACCACTTGCGCGCTTCCTTCTATCTCCACTAGGGCCCGGGGGGTTCCGGTAACCTCCCGATACTCCGAAAAATATCCGATACACTTCGGAACCGTTCCGGTGTCCAAATATAACCTTCCAATATATCAATCTTTATGTCTCGACCATTTCGAGACTCCTCCTCATGTCCGTGATCTCACCCGGGACTCCAAACAATCTTCGATACAACATATCACATAAACTCATAATACTAATCATCATCGAACGTTAAGCGTGCGGACCCTACGGGTTCGAGAACTATGTAGACATGACCGAGACATGTCTCTGGTCAATAACCACTAGCGGAACCTGGATGCCCATATTGGTTCCTACATATTCTACGAAGATCTTTATCGGTCAAACCGCATAACACCATACGTTGTTCCCTTTGTCATCGGTATGTTACTTGCCCGAGATTCAATCTCGTCATGGGAAAGTCTCTTTACTCGTTCCGTAATACCTCATCCCGCAACTAACTCATTAGTTACAATGCTTGCAAGGCTTATAGTGATGAGTGTTACCGAGAGGGCCCAGAGATACCTCTCCAAAACACGGAGTGACAAATCCTAATCTCGATATATGTCAACCCAGCAAACACCTTCGGAGACACCTGTAGAGCACCTTTATAATCACCCATTTACGTTGTGACGTTTGGTAGCACATAAAGTGTTCCTCCGGTATTCGGGAGTTGCATAATCTCATAGTCTGAGGAACTTGTATAAGTCATGGAGAAAGTAGTAGCAATGAAACTAACACAATCATAATGCTAAGCTAATGGATGGGTCATGTCCATCACATCATTCTTCTAATGATGTGATCCCGTTCATCAAATGACAACACATATCTATGGTTAGGAAACATAATCATCTTTGATTAATGAGCTAGTCAAATAGAGGCATACTAGGGACTATAAGTTTTGTCTATGTATTCACACATGTACTAAGTTTTCGGTTAATACAGTTCTAGCATGAATAATAAACATTTATCATGAATTAAGGAAATAAATAATAATTTTATTATTGCCTCTAGGGCATATTTCCTTCAACATAAAGCATTGAAAGAAGTATATAGTTTGCAATCTTAAAGATGCTTTAATTTGCTGAACTTTACTGAAACAAGCAAAACCCATGCGAGGTGCGACCGCACGCAAGGGAGCGCTGAGTAGACCCATCAGAGGTAACAAAGCGACGATCTGTCTGACTGAAGAGAATGACCTGGCTATTGGACAACGGTCAATACCAATCCTCGTTGAGCATAAATAAGCATCTTGTTTGCTTCCAAACCATGATAGCTAAGTTAGTAGCCTATCATGTTAAGATTGCCAATACATTGGGTTTAATTTTCAATCGACCTCCACTCCTGATATCTTGCCATCCTCCCATTTTCTGAAACGCAAACATTTTTTGAAACACGTACATCTTTGAAGTTTGTAAACATTTCTGTATAACACAATCATTTGAAAATTGTGAACATTTTTACAAAAAACTAGAACTATTTTTGAAAATGCAGGAAAAACAAAAAATATTTATGGGATTCAATCTTACGATTCAAAGGACCAAAGAAGAAAAAAATCCTAAGGTTTTTTTTTGCGAATACAAATTCCTAAGGATTCCAATCCTCCAAAAATTCTATAGAATTCTTTTGTATCAAAAGGCACGTCGTGGCTTTGTTACCTTGGATGGGTCCACTCAGTGCTCCCTCGGCGTGCCGTTGCACCTTGCACGGGTTTCGCTTGTTTCAATAAAGTTCAGCACATTAAAGCATCTTGAAGATTGCAAACTATATACTTCTTGCAACGCTTTACGTAGTAAGGCAACATGGAATGCACGCTCTCTGCACAAAAAACAAGAATCTGAATCCCAGACCTGGATCAAATTGTTTACTCGA
>NW_025250890.1:0-2138 GCF_018294505.1 Triticum aestivum | reverse complement strand
GCACTTGCCATTTTTCACTTCGCCTTATAAATAGGACCGAGGGGTCATTTTCACCGTTCCCCCCGTGCCTCTTCGCATCATCTTCCTCGCGCCGCTCAGCCTCTGGAACTCCGCCGCCACCGTCGACCGTCGTTTTTGCTCCGACCTCGGTCGCTGCATCGCCCTGAACGCACCAGAGAACTGCGGCGCCCTTCCGCTTCTTCACTAGCTCCAGTAAGTTCTGCTTAGGGTTTCGATATTCCTCGCAGTTCTTCCGAAGTTCACCAGTGCTATTCTTCCATGTTCTTCCTTTAATAGATGGACACTTCATGCTTGATACATCTCTTACCGTAGCTTATCTACCATGATCATCACAAATCTTTATGCGCCAACAACTGATCTGTCTGTCAAAAATTGCTTCAGTTCTGCACCCCTTCAAGATCCAATTATTTTTGCTTTTTTGTCTTATCTCTAGATCCGAAAGTTTTATACATCATTGTGAGATCTGTTTCTCCTCGCGCAAATATAAGCGATTTGACATTGGATAAATAGTTTATGCCATTAGCCCTCTGATAAACCGGAAAATCATGTGACCTTCATAAATACGCTCCGGTTTAACAGTGTATGATCAATCCTGCGCTAGCATTACCTTCTTTCTCATTATACTAGTCTCCGGGTTGTACCATTTATTATATCAGTACTTTTCTTACTCCCTTGTCTCTTGTGTATGATCATGCATAATTTATAAACCGGCCTTTTATTTTCAGTTTGTTCACTTTGCAATGGACAAACAATTCACTGCCTGCAACTGGGCTCGTTCCCGGGTTACTGAGGCTCAACTGGATGAGATGGTTAGCATCGGCTCTCTGACTAAGAAAACTGAGATCAAATGGCGAGCCCCAGGAACTGAGAATCCTCCAACCCCAAGACAAGGCGAAGTGGTAATCTTTGTTGACCATATAAGCCGTGGTTTCAAACCGCCAGGGTCAAAATTTTATAGAGATGTGCTTGCTAGCTTCCAACTGCATCCACAAGATATTGGTCCCAATTCTGTCTCCAACTTATGCAATTTCCAAGTCTTTTGTGAAGCCTATCTATAGGAAGAACCAACTACCGAATTGTTCCAGGATTTCTTCCACTTAAACCGGCGCACAGAGTTTGTGAATGACCCGAATACAGAGCTTGGTGGTGTTTCAATTCAAAAGCGGAAAGAAGTGGAATTTCCTCATGCTAAACACCATAGCCACCCAAAGGAATGGAACCAAACATGGTTCTATTGCAGAGACACTTCGCCTGAAGATGAGAATCCCCTCCCCGGCTTCCGAGATCATAGATTATCCAATACTCACCCAATGCCACAACGCCTGAGCTCCTCAGAAAGGGCAAAATATTCTCCTCAAATCGCCAAGCTCCGAGCCTTTATGGCAAACGGTTTAACAGGTGTGGATTTTGTATGCTGTTGGATATCCTGGAGTATCTTGCCGTTAAGCCGGCGCCCTGGTTTAATGTGCGAATATACCAGTGAGGTTGACGATCCTAAACGCCACTGCAACATCCAATTATCTGAGGAAGAAGTTACTGAAGGTGTAAAGAAGATTCTGAATGAATCGGAACTGGTCTGTAGTCAAACCGGCCTGAGTCCCTTCTACACCAAGAACAAATCGCCTGTTGTAAGCATTACACTTCCTCTTCATCTCTAATATCTTTGACTTATACAAGCTGTAACCCTTCTTCTTTATATGTATAGGGTGATGACCCTTTCTAGAAACGGAAATCCATAGAGAAAGTGGCAAAGCCAACTGGAGACAAAATGGCCAAGCCAACCCGCCCGAAGACCAAAGCCATAAAGCGGACATCAAAGCGGAAAACGGCTGGCCGGATTAATATGGAGCTTGATGATGATACTGATGACCCAGAAGCTGAGGTAGAACTTGACTCACTTGGCTCTCTTTTTATGCATCTTGTTAACAATGATCTTCCTCAGGAGGAGGCCGAAGCTAGTCAGGCTGAGGACGTAGAGGTAATTACCCTTTCCTCCAGTTCAGACTCTATGCCAACACAAAAACCTCGCCAAACAATCCGGAAAGTAAGGTTTTCTCATCCTCTTTCTCACTTGGATCCAACATTTATTTTGAAGAATCAATAGCATGAGGCTCGCC
>NW_025250889.1:0-2138 GCF_018294505.1 Triticum aestivum | reverse complement strand
CGCCGCCCTATCATCGCCGCTGCCAGAGCGCCGTGGGGCAAAGCCCAAGCAGGGGATGATGGCGGTGGCGGGGCCTTCCACCGCCGTGGTTTCAGGACGCGGCTGTGGTGGTGCTTCACGTGGGTGTCCCCATCTGGCACGTTCGCGGTCCGGTGTCGGTTGCACAGCTAGCTGGCTTCTTCTACGGTCGTCGGTTCATCCCGCAAGGGCGGCGGTGGCATCGCTGCGGCTCCGGACGTGTGTGGTCTCTCGGCGGAGGGGTCGTTCCTGTGGTGTGTGGCGGTTGACAGTGAACATCGATCCGGTGGTCCAGCCGGTGGTGGATGCGAGTATGCCAGCGATAGCTCGTTTCGGCCTCGGACGGAACTGTTGACGGTGGCGCCCATGGGCGTTGTTACCTCGCTTGAGGCATTGTGAGGCGAGTCTCAGTCCCTGTGTACTCTGGGGAAACCCTAGATTTGGGCTTTCCAAATCGGATGATGGTGAAGTTCCTGAGTTGTGACCCCCATGGGGGCATCATCTTGGGAGCCATACATCGGCTGGAGGGACAAGTGTTGGGGTTTCGGTGGCTGGGCGCAGGTCCCCGCATACTTCTCGTGCAGTGGCCAGGTGGTGTGTGTTGGCAAGAGGTCAGGACACATCATCAACCTTGTAGAATAATTTCTTTTGCAAGGCTTTGTTGAATAATTTAATAAATATGATTGTGTACATCGCTCAACACAGAGGCCGGAGGTTATCCTCCTTTTCGGAAAAAAAAATCCTTGATTTTCAAGGCTTATTTGAACAAATTCGAAGGTTTTAATACCTAAAGCATCAAATATCTATATATACTTTTTTTCTTTCTTTTCTTCTTCCTTTTCTTCTTCTACTAATAAAGAAAATAGGTATTCTTGGTCCGTCATGCTATTTTCCAGAAAACTTCCCGATGTTTCCAGTAATCAATCCGTAGTCCATTTTTAAGTCAAATTTTCGCTTTTGCAGAAAACCCAGATGTTATAGGTAATCAGCCCACAGGGCAATTTGAAGTCAGATTTTCGCTTGTGTACGAAACCGCTGATAATTGGTTGATTAGAAAATATGTAGAACCTGAATCTGTTGTTATTTTACCTGTTAACCACTTTCAAAATGTTATTTAAGGTGCAACCTTAATCAATAGCGCATGCCACAGGCGGAGGACCCGGTAGGGCAAGGATGGGCAGCCGCCCTACCTTGATTGGTGCAAAACCAGGTTTTTTTTAGGATTTTTTTTTTCAAAACCAGGTAATACATGTACGTATCGCTCGTTCGGCTAGCTGGGTGAATTCGTCGTTGCCTCCTTGGGAAAAAAGAAAAGGAGAAAGAAAGGCAGAGCACCAGAGCCTGCCATAGATCGCACGTGGGCTGCATTATTTAGCCCCTCAGCCGGTAATTACATGGATGATTAGCGACGCACCCCGCTCCGACCTGATCACCCATATTTTACTTCGGTGATTAGCGGCGCAGCTGCGTTGCCTGCGGCTGGTGGCGCGGCAACTTTGCTGGTAAAGGGAGAACATACAGTAGTTGAACAAGGAATGAAAATGAGACAGGTAGAAATTTGTGAAATTTTTACACTAATTGTGTTGTAATATATTTTACACCCTCGATATTACATTTGTGAACAGAGGGAGCAGCAATATTAGTAGCTTCTCTATGATTTGAGTTGCAGATTTAACAACAACAAAAATTGAGTTACTTGGTAGTGGCCATTTTTTATGTACTACTTGAGTCCGCCACACCTCAAATTATATCCATCCTCCGCCACTGGTGCATGTCACATCTTTCTTTCATACCGGTGCCGATCCGGAATAAAATTGAATATCTCGGCAAAACGAGCACTGGACACGAAAGAACTCATCTATAACAACGCATGTGCGTCTTGCCAAAATAACACAGGAAAAAGTAATTTGGTTTCTCATATTATGCCGAGGGAGGGATGACTTAGGATTGACAAAATTCAAATGTGTTGTGATTGTATGAGCACTGAGGCCATCGTTGGCTAGGGTGGGAAGGAGGATAGGTCGCAACATAGATGAGATACCATGTGTCGAAAAAAAATGCATGCTCTTTTGC
This sequence comes from Triticum aestivum, assembly GCF_018294505.1. Lineage (NCBI taxonomy): Eukaryota > Viridiplantae > Streptophyta > Magnoliopsida > Poales > Poaceae > Triticum > Triticum aestivum. The sequence goes on along the minus strand of NW_025250889.1, from coordinate 47 downwards.
TAGTTTGACTAACAAACATTGTCCGGCGCAATAAAGGCACAACTGGC
>NW_025250888.1:0-2138 GCF_018294505.1 Triticum aestivum | reverse complement strand
GTTCCCTACCGAAAACCATCATGCTTGTTGTGAGAAGCTCCGGTTTGTGAGAAGCATATACCCAAACCGCCCCCAAATAGGAAAATATTTGTAGCACGGCATGTTGATGCCGCTCCAGGATAGCATTACAAGTTTCATGAATTTCAGTCAAGTTTTGGATTTACTAGAGTTTAAAAACCAGGCATCTCAATGTTTTGCCGGCAATCAACGGCGCCCCGGTGTTTGAAATTCATTCCCATTTCTTGCATGGGACCTAAGCATGCACCCAAGGACACAGATTTGTTTTTTCAACCAATTTATATGCACTGGAGCATGTGCATGTAGTTCAAATTTGAATTATGCACATTAAATAAATTGAAAACTCAGTTAATGCATAAAAATGTCCAAACGAACCCCGAAAAATCACAAAAAATCACACAACACTCCTGTTGTTCTACGTTGACACGAGAAAATAATTTGAAATCAATAAGAGGCAATGGATATTGTTTCGTCCACAAAGGTGGGACGTTCCTTACCGAAAACGATCATGCTTGTTGTGAAAAGCTCCGGTTTGTGAGAAGCATATACCCAAACCTGCCCCAAATGGGACAAAATTTGCACCACGACATGTTGATGCCCTCCATGATTGCATGCCAAGTTTCATGAATTTCAGACGAGTTTTGGATTTACTAGAATTTAAAAACCAGGCATCTAAATGTTTTGCCGGCAATCAACGGTGCCCCGGTGTTTGAAATTCATTCCCACTTGCATGGGACCTAAGCATGCACCCAAGGACTCAGATTTGATTTTTCAACCAATTTATATGCACTGGAGCATGTGCATGTAGTTCAAATTTGAATTGTTCACCTGAAATGCATTGAAAACTCAGTTAATGCATAAAAATGTGCAAACGAACCCCGAAAAATCACAAAAAATCACACAACACTCCTCTTGTTCTTTGTTGACACGAGAAAAAAATTGAAAGCAATAAGAGGCAATGGATATCGTTTCGTCCACAACGGTGGACGTTCCCTTACAAAAACCATCATGCTTGTTGTGAGAAGCTCCGGTTTGTGAGAAGCATATACCCAAACCTCCCCCAAATGGGACAAAATTTGTACCAGGGCATGTTGATGCCGCTCCATGATTGCATGCCACGTTTCACGAATTTCAGAGGAGTTTTGGATTTACTAGAATTTAATAACCAGGCATCTCAATGTTTTGCCGGCTATCAACGGTGCCCCGGTGTTTGAAATTCAATTCCATTTCTTGCATGGGACCTAAGCATGCGCCCAAGGACACAGATTTGATTTTTCAACCAATTTATAGGCACTGGAACATGTGCATGTAGTTCAAATTTGAATTATAAACACAAAATGCATTGAAAACTCAGTTAATGCATAAAAATGTCCAAAGGAACCTGAAAAATCATAAAAATCACACAACACTCCTGTTGTTCTATGTTGACACGAGAAAATAATTTGAATGCAATAAGAGGCAATGGATATTGTTTCGTCCACAAAGGTGGGACGTTCCCTACCGAAAACCATCATGCTTGTTGTGAGAAGCTCCGGTTTGTGAGAAGCATATACCCAAACCTGCCGCAAATAGGACAAAATTTGTAGCACGGCATGTTGATGCCGCTCCAGGATAGCATTACAAGTTTCATGAGTTTCAGTCAAGTTTTGGATTTACTAGAATTTAAAAACCAGGCATCTCAATGTTTTGCCGGCAATCAACGGCGCCCCGGTGTTTCAATTTCATTCCCATTTCTTGCATGGGACCTAAGCATGCACCCAAGGACACAGATTTGATTTTTCAACCAATTTATATGCACTGGAGCATGTGCATGTAGTTCAAATTTGAATTACGCACATTAAATAAATTGAAAACTCAGTTAATGCATAAAAATGTCCAAATGAACCCCGAAAAATCACAAAAAATCACACAACACTCCTGTTGTTCTACGTTGACATGAGAAAATAATTTGAAAGCAATAAGAGGCAATGGATATTGTTTCGTCCACAAAGGTGGGACGTTCCCTACCGAAAACCATCATGCTTGTTGTGAGAAGCTCCGGTTTGTGAGAAACATATACCCAAACCTGCCCCAAATGGGACAAAATTTGCACCATGGCATGTTGATGCCGCTCCATAATT
>NW_025250887.1:0-2139 GCF_018294505.1 Triticum aestivum | reverse complement strand
AGAATGCAGAACAGCACCAACAGTTTCACTTCCAGTTAGACAACCTAACCGTCACTTCCAGTAAGACGACCTCACCATCACCAACAGTTCAATTCCATGCAATCTTTGTTATACATAACAAATTACTGGCATACATAGTAGATGGAAATACATTCATAAATTATCTCAAGGTGATCATTGACCTGTTAGTATTAGTTTTGTTATCATTTCTTTGAGTGGTTCAGCTACAGACTTAAACTATATGAGCCTAATATGGGCATTTTAGTGTATGGCAGAAATCATTGCATAAGTATTAACATTTTCTCTGATTGCTTCCAATGTTGAAAATATCCAATGGGATAAAGATACATAATTTTTTATGGCATGCGGTGCAAAATCTGTTGGAGCAACATGAACCTACACCAATTGTTGGTGTCCCTTCTCCCACTTCCTCATGAGATCTTGGTCCAAGCATGAGTAAAGTATAATAGAGTAGAAATAGTGTTCCAGTTTGTGCTCGTAAACTTAATTTAAATATTAGTTAGACACCAGTTGTGGTCAAGGGGCCAATTAAGTTATTCAACACATCATGCTAGTTAACATGGGAATTCATGTTTGGGTAAAAATAACTTAATCCGCACAAAATCACTACTTATACAGTATATATAGACAGCCAGAAGGACCTAAATATGAAAATGTTAACAAACAATGGAGAGACATGCTTACAGTTCCTCTAAAGCTACAGACATTTCAGACAACATAGTATAGATATGCACTGACCATGACTAATCACAACACTTCTTTAATTGGAGTCTGTACAATTTGCTTAAGACATACAGCTAACATAATTCAAAAAGGCTTGTGGATGAATCTTTGTTGTTTCAAAACATGAAAGGGTGGGAAAACACCAATTTCGGAACAAAATTAAGGACTGCTTCAAAACCACACATGCACCATTACTCAGGATTTATACAACTAGTATATTTTGGAATGTGGCTTATCAATTACCTTATTATGTTTTCTGTAAGTGGCAGTTCTGAAATCCAAATCATGAAACTGCAGAGGAACGATACACGTGCTGTTAGAAACTAATGTTTAGAATATTGATTCCATAATAATAATTGTAAGATGTTCCATTTTATAGTGAAGCCTCATTAATTAACCTACCATGTAAACATGAACCTGTACAAGTGAAGTACTCTTTGCTATTCATAGCAATGGTTCCTGATGTGCCACGAACAAGAGCACAAAGGAGGAGTGGACCAACTCACCTGATGCCAAAGGAGGAGGAAGAAGCTCCATCTCGTCTCGAGCAGCAGAAAGTCCGTCCGCTGGCTGTTCCTCCCTGCACACCTACATGCGAAGAGAAAAGCAGAGGTTAGAGAAAGGGGGAGCAGTGAGGACGAAGCCAGGGGAGGGGATGTACTCACCGGACGAAAGGAGGACGACATGGACACAGGCTCCCGAGCCGACGGCTGAAACCCAAGCCATGGGGGGAGGGTCGAGGGTGGGCTTTGGTGGCCGTGACCACTGGATCTACCTAGGCAGATGGGAGGGCAGCGCGGTGCGATGGGACCTTCAATTGTGCTTCGCGGTGGCAGGATTCAACGGACGTCGCCTGAACAGCCGCCACAGGTGGCGCAGGGAGGAGCCACATGATGAGAGAGAGACGGGATGTGTTAGGGATGGGTGGGTCGGGGATGCGGCGAATTCAGCAGCCACCAGGGTTGCGAGGTGGGAGGAGGGCAGGGGGAGGGCCGGCGGCGAGGTTGTTTGGAGGAGGTAGATTAGGCCGTGGGTGGCGGCGATTTGGGAGAGATGAGAGGATCGGGGGCTCTGTTTCTCGCGCGTCTCTTTATCCTTTCCTCTGGGTTTTTTTCTTATGTACTACCACCTACAACTCTACAACGCATATGCTACAACCATAATATGTGTATCTACTGAAAAATTTACAACACATAGTCAAAATGTTGTAGAATTTGTGTTGCTTTATAGGGGGTATCCTTGTAGTGGTTGGGGATCCTGAGTACCCTTTCCAAGGGATATGCCGAGACAACCTTGATGGGATGGCCTTGAAAGTAGTGCTGCAGCTTGCGTGAGGCCACTAGCAACGCAAGGACGAGTTTCTGGGGCATGGGGTATCGCGCCCTTGTGTCCCGC
>NW_025250886.1:0-2139 GCF_018294505.1 Triticum aestivum | reverse complement strand
CATGTACAAAATAAATACCAAACAAAATATCATATAGAAGATTCAGAAAAAGAAATACACTAGCCCGTGCGAATGCACGGGTTGACGACTAGTGCTAATTAATTAGGCTGGAGATGGGCCCGTGGAGTAACTATGCCATGGAAAAGTGGGTCCCATAAGGCTAAAGAGGAGAGAGAGAGCCGCTAGGATGACCAATGGTGAGAGTAGTAAGAGGAAGAAGAAGAGGGCCTTGTTGGAGACGAAGAAGAAACTGGGGAGGGGAAGCTACTTACCATCCCGCATACATTATACACGATCTCATCAGTGGCGGGCGCTAACAAGGGCTCGCCGCTACTAAGTGTCGTTGATAGCACATCGCGTGGGAAAATGTTTTGTAGCGGGCAGAAAGGGCAGAATTTACAGCACGCCGCTGTTGATTAACCTGGTACTAGCGGGTGGTAAGCAATACCCGCCACAACTATGTTCTGCTAAAACTGAACATCCAGCAAGGATAACTAGTGGCGGTTACTAGGGAGCACCGCCACTTCTGGTTCATGTACCTGGGGCGGGCGTTAGTTAGTGCCAGTCACTGCTGAGTTACGCAGGCAACTCATGCCTGGAAGATTATACCTGTGCTGGGTGCCAAAAAGTGCCCGCCACTGTTATGCACTTAACTGTGATGGGCCCTTTTTGTTACCTGCCACAGCTAGTTTTCCAAATAATTGTGTGGCGGGTAACTCGTTACCGCCGCAACTCATTTGAGTTCACCTATAAGGTTTTTTCCAGTAGTATACTATTTCTAAATCCTACGTTTTGATTTCCTCCAAACCGGATGAGGCCATGGTGTTGGTGTACAGATACAGAATTCGTATGCTCAAGCTAGCAACCATGAATATTTGCCATGTGTCAAATCGATACTATATATGTCGATATCCAGTACAAGCTATGTTCGTATTATTATTTGGTCATTAAACCCTTGAGAAGATAACAAAATACAAAACAAGAAAAAGCAATAAACGAGCATTTGGAAGAACCAAACCTTTTATATATCTAATCTAATTAATAATAAAGGGAGGTGTGTTTCTTTGATTTTTTAGTCCGTTCAATCATATTATACAAGTATTTTTAAGTTTCTTTTCTATCCGAGGTGATAATAATTTGTACAGCTCATCCAAAATAACAATACGTTTTCGTTCTTGGGCTACGTTCATGATATTTTCCATTTTGTTTTTTATTTTATTTTATTTGCTTTAAAATAATTTGGGATTTCAAAGATGGTGACACAATCGGCATGTAGCGCAATGGAGCGGCACGTAGGAAACGCCGGACCACGGAGATGTCCTCCGACTTTTCTTCAAGACCGTGAATCCCGTTTTCCATCATGGCGACCCTTGTTGTGAAGGCGTCCACCATCTCATCCTCTCTCATCCTTAGAGTCTCGTAACTGTTCAGCAAAGTTTGCAAGTTCGCCTCGCGCACATGTGAGTGCCCAAGATGCAATGTCTTGAGCGTGTCTCATGCCTCCTTCACTGATGTCTTTGAGATTAGATGTTGATGCACGTCCACTGGCATCACCAAGCAGATGACCATGATAGCCTGGCAATCTTTCCGGTACAAGGCACCGCCCTTCAGGTACTCGTCACCGCCGGGGTCGACGGCTTCCCCGAGCTCATTGTCCTCTGAGCGCCCACTCCATCATGGTCACCCACACGACCCAGTTGCAATGCAATGGAACTACGTAATGTAATGCGATTTCATATGCATTGCAATTATGTAATGTAATGTGATTTCATATGCAATGCAATTATGATATCTAATGAGATTTCATACAATGCAAAACAATTTTTTTAAAATTCTAACACACTAGATAGATAGTGGCGTTGATACTAATTGAACGCCGGCAACCATAAAAGTACCTTTGGCGTCGGCCGACGCGAGCCAGTTGTTAAATGATTATCGGCGGCGGCGGATGCCAGCGCATGTAATATGACGTTTCTACTGGAGTTGACATCAGACGCCGCTAGTGAGACTTATCACAGACGTTATACTACCGGCGTCTCGACTCATGTAAGGAGCATGACTATGAATAACTAAGCATCACATATTATTTTGGGAGTTAATATAGCCTTGCACATCGGCTGTTGATTGCACTACACTTAT
>NW_025250885.1:0-2139 GCF_018294505.1 Triticum aestivum | reverse complement strand
GTCCTGTCCTGCTCGCAGCGCAAATAGCTATCGCAGGAGATCCGTGCAAGCTCGCCAGATGACAGGATAGGACCCAACTCATCGACACACTCAAACCACGACCAATCTATACATTGTCTGCCTGCTATCAGGCGTAATGTTGTACATTGACGTGTAGTGCCAGGAGGCGGGGACGACGATGCTGCTCTGGTAATGCATATACATACACAACCTCGCGAAGGCTACCATGCCTTGCAGATCATGTAGGCCGTCCCCTTCCTCTTGCTAGTAGGAATGAAAATAGCGCGCAAACAAAGAGAACCGGGTGCTACCATATTTGTTTTCATTTTTTTTACGAAAGCAGAAACGAATACAAATACAGAAACTCTGGAAACGAATATGGAAATAAATACTAGCGAAAACAAACACGGAGCGAATACGGAGCGGACACAACAACGGAAGCGGGTGTTGACCGGAACTTAAACCCCTTGAACCATAAAGAAAAACACAAGTAGACCAACAAACTTTATCAACTGTTAACATGGCTACAAAATAATATGATTAGCTTAGCGACTTAGCGTAGTATCGTAGTAGCACTGGAAAACTATGTACAGAATCTGTCAAAAACAGAATAGTCTGTAGTAATCTGTATCATTCGAATACTTCTGTAACTCCAAAAATTCTGAAATAACTTTTTTGGACTTGAGTAATTTGTCTATTAATCATCTGCAAAAAGAATCAACCTAAAAGCGCTCTCCAGTAAAAAATGGCAGCTATTCTCATGAGCGCTATAGTTTCTGTTTTTTACAGCAAGATCATAAAGACTTCACCCAAGTCTTCCCAAAGGTTCTACTTGGCACAAACACTAATTAAAACATGAAACCACATCTAACCAGAGGCTAGATGAATTATTTATTACTAACAGGAACAAAAAGCAAGGAACAAAAATAAATTGGGTTGCCTCCCAACAAGCGCTATCGTTTAACGCCCCTAGCTAGGCATGGTGATTTCAATGATGCTCACATAAAAGATATGAATTGAAACATAAAGAGAGCATCATGAAAAATATGAAAAAGCATATTTAATTCTAACCCACTTCCTATGCATAGGGATTTTGTGAGCAAACAACTTATTGGAACAACAATCAACTAGCATAGGAAGGTAAAACAAGCATAGCTTCAAAAGATTTAACACATAGAGAGGAAACTTGATATTATTGCAATTCCTACAAGCATATGTTCCTCCCTCATAATAATTTTCAGTAGCATAATGAATGAATTCAACCATATAACCAGAACCTAAAGCATTCTTTTCATGATCTACAAGCATAGAAAATTTACTACTCTCCACATAAGCAAAATTCTTCTCATTCGGAATAGTGGGAGTATCATAAGAGACTTGAATACTATAAATTGTTTCCACATTAAAAGAGTAATGTTCAGAAAAAGGGTAATCATAATCATGACAAGTTTTATAAATATAATCATCACTACTTTTTATAGCATAAGTTTCATCACAATAATCATCATAAGTAGCAACTTTGTTCTCATCATAATCGATTGAAACCTCTTCCAAGATAGTGGAATCATCACTAAATAAAGTTGACACTCTTCCAAATCCACTTTCATCAATATAATCATCATAAATAGGAGGCATGCTTTCAGCATAATAAACAATCTCATCAAAACTTGGGGGACAAAAAATATCATCTTCATCAAACATAGCTTCCCCAAGCTTGTGGCTTTGCATATCATTAGCATCATGGATATTAAAGGAATTCATACTAACAACATTGCAATCATGCTCATCATTCACATATTTAGTGGCAAATATTTTATAGACTTCTTCTTCTAGCACTTGAGCACAATTTTCCTTTCCATCATTCTTAAGAAAGATATTAAAAAGATGAAGCGTATGAGGCAAACTTAATTCCATTTTTTGTAGTTTTCTTTTATAGACTAAACTAGTGATAAAACAAGAAACAAAAAGATTCGATTGCAAGATCTAAAGATATACCTTCAAGCACTCACCTCCGCGGCAACGGCGCCAGAAAAGAGCTTGATGTCTACTACACAACCTTATTCTTGTAGACGTTGTTGGGCCTCCAAGTGCAGAGGTTTGTAGGACAGTAGCAAATTTCCCTCAAGTGGATGACCTAAG
>NW_025250884.1:0-2139 GCF_018294505.1 Triticum aestivum | reverse complement strand
GGAGGCAAGCGATATAAATATGGTCCAAGCCTCACGCCTCTTCCGCAGAGGGCTTATGACAGGTCCGAGGAGGAAATCGCAGCCATATCGAAGTCCGAGGTGGAAGCCCATTTTGCACCGAAACCGCCACTGCCGCCAAGGGAGAAAGTGCCTGAGGAAACGATTGACCACTTCATTCGTATGGCTCAACCACCAGCTCCCAAGCCTGTTGACACAGACTATGAGCGCCACATCAGGAAGTTAAATCGAGCACGTCTACGTAAGGAGGCGAGCTCGGGATCGAGCAAACAAGAAGCAGCTGTCAAAAAATGCGGGAAAACCATTCCCCAGCTGGGAGAACGGGCGGCGCAATCGATCCCCTCGCTTGTTGTGCCAACAACACGTGACAGTACGCGCGCCCAATATTATTGTGGCCAAACAGTTTACGTTCCTGAGGTGGGCAATGTGGTAATAACGGAGGAGCATATAATGCAGGCTGAAGTTCTCAAAATCACTGTTGGACAACTCCTCGAGATCGAGCCCATGCCTGTGCTTAGAGAGGATGAAATAAAACAGAAATATGTCCGGGGCCAACCTTTGGTCGAGCCAGACAAGGTCAAGAACCTCCCAACGAGAATGTATGAATTGCATCGATGGTACATGAACATTACCAAGATTTCCGATCGATTGTCCCTCATGGTGAATGTCAAGAAGGTGCATTACTACCATGAGAAAGATGTGTCCGTTGAGTATTCTGAACTGTTTCAGTTATACAATCAAGACGCACTCGACAAATCTATCGTCAGTTGCTATTGTCTGTAAGTGATTTCTTTCTGTAATTTAAGTCTCAAGCTAGCTATAGTGATCCTTTTGATCAATCATTACCTGTAATTATCCTCACTATATTCTTTTTTGTGGTATTATATGCAGGATGAAGATGTATGAAATGAGAAAAGGTGGACGCTATGGCATTGGGTTCATTGACCCAAACACTGTTAATGAATACACATGGAAAATAGATGCACGTCATCAAAAGGCCGTAGAGGACAGCATGCTAGAGTTCTTGAAGCGCCTCAAATACAATGAAGATATACTACTTCCTTACAACTTCCAGTGAGTCACACTGTCTTGTACTACAAATTATCTGTTTTTGCCTACTAGCTAGCTACATGTTTTTGCTTACATATGCCCGCTTAATTAAGACATGCAAACGTGTGTGCATGCAGATTTCACTGGGTCTTGTGTATCATTAAAGTTGACGCTGGAACAGTTGAAATACTGGACCCACTACTCAAACAAAAAACTGACTATAACATCTTGTTTGGGATAGTCAACAGGTAATTTCAATCATTATTAACTATATATCTCGGCCTATTTAGTTCGTCATTTCATGATATGAACTATTTAATAACCCCTTTATTCATTTTCTTTGTCGGCGGGCAGGGCTTGGGCAAGGTTCATCAGCGTCACGGAAGGCGAATGGAAAAAGCTTCAATGGGGAAGACCCAAGGTAAGTAATTAAGTAGTACTAGCTAGCTAGCTAGCTGCCATCCCTTTAATTATCATGCTTGATTAATTATTATCTGATCAAATTCCATTCTCGTAAAGGCCCTGAAGCAGGCGCAGGGGACAGATCTGTGTGCATTCTGCGTTTGCGAGAACATTCGCATGATGGCGTCCGAAAGGGGCAGATCTCAAAGACAGGAATGGGTACGCTTGTCAAAACACTATTCACAATTTTTACACCATTATCGATATCTAGTCACACAACTAATACACATGCATATTGATCTCCTTCTTAACAGTTCAGAGAGGTGCGGGTGAAGCTCCTAGAAACGGAGCACGTAGAAGCACTTCAAGAGGAAATAGCGGGATTTTTGCTCGACCAGGTCATAAATCCGAAGGGAGAATACTATTACCCGCTACCGCCCTCATGAAAACCACTTCCAATTGTCATCGTGCTCCGAAGGCACCAATTAGGCTAATGCCACTGGCTCCGAAGGCAACATGCATATGTAGGAGAAATTGTATATAGCTATACATGTGTGTATGTGTGAATTAATTAATATGATGGTTTGTGAGACATTGATGATATATATATGCATGATTGGTTCTACTAGAAATTCTATTTATATATATATATATATATATATATATATA
>NW_025250883.1:0-2139 GCF_018294505.1 Triticum aestivum | reverse complement strand
CAGAAACTTGTCAATAAAGCCATCAGTGCTGAAACTGGTCAGACTGACTATGACGCAACACGCAAGCATGGCCGTGATATGGGTTCCTCATCCGGTGCTGGTCCTCAGAAGCGCCGCGTGTGGGTACCCAACACCGCCCTGCCACCCAGGTTCACACCGAGGCCATCTTTCCAGGCGCCTCGCCCTGTTCAACAGTCTGCACCGGCCAAGCCCTATGGGGGTCCATCTAACAATGCTCCTCCACGTACCAGTTCCGTGACTTGTTTCAAGTGTGGGGAATCTGGTCACTATATGCGTGAGTGTCCCCAGACCAACCCCAATCAATCTGCTAAAGCTGTTGGCCGTGGCAAGCCGACAGGGAAAGTGTTTCATGCTAAACCGGTCACCGCTTCACGTGGCCATGTCAACTGTATCTCTGCCGAAGAAGCTCAAGAGGATCCCAACGTCGTTCTCGGTACGCTCCTTGTTAATTGCCACCCGGCATCTGTTCTTTTCGATACAGGAGCCTCTCATTATTTTATATCCGAAAATTATGCTCGTTTGCATAACGTTGCATTCTGTGACATGCCAACCTCTATGGTAATTCAAACTCCGGGATCCAAATGGCAAACTTCTAGAGTAAGCCATGGAAACGAAATCCAAGTCGACAGACTTGTTTTTCTCGCATCTTTGATAGCCCTTAAATCTTCAGATATTAATATCATTCTGGGTATGGACTGGATGTCAGCTCATCATGCCCAAATTGATTGCTTCTCTAGGACTATTCAACTTACCCATCCTTCGGGGAAGATAGTCAATGTCTTGACCCGAATAGCCAAGCGACAATTATATTCTCTTAACGCCAGCCCCTTGCCAGACCTTGAGGACATTCCGGTAGTCCGTGATTTCCCGGATGTCTTTCCAGAGGAATTGCCAGGTGTTCCACCTGACAGGGATGTTGAGTTCGTAATCGACCTCATCCCCGGAACTGTTCCGATTGCTAGAAGACCTTATAAGATGGCACCACTAGAACTAGCCGAGCTTAAGAAACAACTCGATGAATCCTTGAAAAAGGGTTTCATCCGCCCTAGTTCATCTCCGTGGGCTTGCCCCGTCCTATTCGTCAAGAAGAAGGATGGTACGGACCGGATGGTTGTAGATTACCGACCTGTCAATTTGGTCACAATCAAGAACAAATATCCACTTCCCAGGATCAACGACCTGTATGATCAGCTCGCTGGATCCTCAGTCTTCTCCAAGATGGATTTGAGGTTGGGCTACCATCAAATAAAAATCAGCAACGGGGACATTCCCAAAACGGCCTTTGTTACTCGTTATGGCCAATACGAGTACACCGTCATGTCCTTCGGACTAACCAACGCTCCAGCCACCTTTTCTCGGTTAATGAACTCAATCTTCATGGAGTATCTTGATAAATTCGTCGTAGTTTACCTCGATGATATACTCATCTACTCCAAGAACGAGGAAGAACATGCCGAACATTTGAGGCTAGTGTTGAAGAAACTTCGAGAGCATCGCCTTTATGCCAAATTTTCTAAATGTGAATTCTGGTTGTCAGAAGTGACATATCTAGGTCATGTAATATCTGGTAAAGGTATTGCTGTTAATCCTGAGCGAGTTCAAGCCGTCCTTAATTGGACTCCACCTGAATCGGTCAAGCAAGTTCGGAGTTTTCTAGGCTTAGCGAGCTATTGTCGTCGCTTTGTCGAGAACTTCTCCAAAGTTGCTAAACCCCTAACCGAACTCCTCAAGAAAGATAAGAAGTTCGAATGGACTCCACAATGTGAGCACAGCTTTTAGGAACTGAAAAGACGCCTGACCTCTGCTCCCGTACTGGTACCGCCAGACTTTTCCAAGGACTTTGTTATCTACTGCGACGCCTCGCGACAAGGACTAGGTTGCATTCTTATGCAAGATCGACACGTAATTGCTTACGCTTCACGGCAATTGCACCCACATGAGGAGAATTATCCTACTCATGATCTAGAGCTTGCAGCCGTAGTCTATGCACTTAAGACCTGGCGACATTACCTCCTTGGTAATCGTTGCGAAATATTCACTGATCACCAAAGTCTGAAGTACATTTTCACCCAACCGGATTTGAATCTCAGGCAGAGACGTTGGGTTGAATTGATCACA
>NW_025250882.1:0-2139 GCF_018294505.1 Triticum aestivum | reverse complement strand
GGGGGGGGGTTGCTTGCCTGGTAACACAACAAGGGAGGCACTGCTTCACAGACAGGTACTCTGGAACGTCTCCGGAGCAGGACCTATCGAGAAGGAACGGTGCCGGCAATCAATACACAATCATATGCAACAATATGATGCATGAACATGGCATGTAGATGTGATGCTGTTGAGCTAATGCAACTAGTGTTCAATTAGCTTAAAGTCCATTTGAACCAAAGGTTCAAATGCATTTCTAAATTAGGTCTCTTATATATGCCATAATGTGTTTCCCATATTCAGCATGTATAAGTTGGTTTTTCATGCATGAAACTAGTACAGATGGAAAGATTGCATTTTTCTGATAATTTTTCATATATAAATTATTTAAATCTGAGCTACGGTTGAATTGATATGAATTTTTGAAGTTTAAATCAATTTCTGGATTTTCCTGATTTAATTAAATCCAGAAATTATATACTGCGTCAGCATGACGTCAGCACGACGTCAGCGGGTCAACGCAGCTGTCCAGGGTCAAACCTGACGTGTGGGACCCACACGTCAGTGACACTGGGGTTAACCCCGAGTCAAACCTGGGCTGGTTAGCTTTGACTAAGCCCTGGGGCCCACTTGTCAGCGTCAGTAGGTGGGGGTTAGTGACTAATTAACTAAGCCACGTAAGCCCGCCGGAGTTCTGGCCGGCGGCGACCATTAGCGCGGCGGCGACTCGCCGGACTTGCGTTACAGACAGCGTTTGATCGCGCGAAGACCACCGGGGCGTAGCCCGTCTTCGTCCGCAACCAGGGGAGCTGATGGGGGGGCTGCGGGGGCGCCGGAGCTCGCCGGAGCAAGCTTGCGGCGGCGGCCGGAGCTCGGCTGTGTTCGGGGACACGGCCGCAGCGTGCAAACGCGCGAACTAAAGCGCTAGCGGGGCACTACGAGGTGCGGCGAGAGTGCTAGGTGCACTGGCGTGGCCAAAAGGTCGCCGGAGCAACGCCGGCGACAAGCTCGAGCGGAGGCGAGCTTCGGCCATGGCGGAGCTAAGGCCTAGACGGCGCAAACGGACACGGGGAGGAGGGGGTTCGGTGCGGGGGCTCACCGCGGAACCAGCGAGCGCGAGGGCGAGGTCGGGGATGCCCGGTAGCTCCCGAATCGCCGGCGAGGATCCACGGCGGCCGGAGTCGAATTTGGCGACGGCGACGGCTCCACGGGGTGTCCGGAGGGGCACGGCTTGACGGGGAGCTTCAGGGCGAAGGAGCGGAGCTTCCGCGTGTGTCGGGGAGGCGAGGGGAGGCCGGTGGCTACGGTGATGCCCGTCGGCGGCGGCGGTGGTTCTCGGGTGAGAGGGAGAGAGAGCAGGGGGAGAAGAGAGGAGGGCGAGGGAGAGTGAGAGCGGTGCGGGGCAGCTGCGTGGCTTCGTCCGGGGCATCGAGGGAGTCCGGGGAAGCAGGAGGTGGCCAGCAGGGGGGGAGGTGGCGCGCGCGCGTGCCGGCGAGCATCGGGCACACGCCGTTCCCCTGTCGGGGGGGAAGACGACAGAGGAGTGGGGGCCAGGCGGGCTGGGCCGCCTCCTGGCTGGGCCGGCCTGCTGCTGCTGGGCTGCGCAGGGGAGGGGAGGCCTAGGTAAGCCCCTCCTTCTTTTATTTTTGTTTTCTAATTTTTCTGACATTTGTTTGATTTAATAAATATATTAAATCATTTGATTTTATTAGGCCAATTTTTGTAGGGGCTAATGGTATTATCCCAGAGCTCTTTTATAATTGGCATAATTTTTGGACCATATTTCATATATATATAGAAATATATTTCCAATGCAATATTTATCGAATTAATCCAAATGGCCAAAATAAATGTCCATGAGCTCCTAAAAATATTGTTTTGATTTTTATCTCTGTCCAATATTTTCAGAAGGCAACATGAGCATTTTCTTGGACCCTTTTGGAGAAATTTTTATTTGGGTCATTTTCAAAAATGATTCTGAGGGTTCCACCAATCCTCATTTCAAATTTAAATGAAATTTAAATATGATGCACAAATGGCTAACTAGCCTAGGTCATACCAGACTAGGGATGTGACAGCGTAACGCGAGTCGAGGCGGACGAGCACGTGACACCATTCCCACCCTGTCTTAGCGTAACGCGAGTCGAGGCGGACGTCGTC
>NW_025250881.1:0-2139 GCF_018294505.1 Triticum aestivum | reverse complement strand
AGTTCAAATAATTTTACACTAGAGTTGAACTAGCTCTATAACCTAGTACAAATAATTTTACACTAGAGTTGAACTAGCTCTACTTGCTAGTTCAAATAATTTTACACTAGTGTTGAACTAGCTCAACAAACTAGTTCAAATAATTTTACACTAGAGTTGAACTAGCTCTATAACCTAGTACAAATAATTTTACTCTAGATTTGAACTAGCTCTACAGGCTAGTTCTAATAATTTTACACTAGAACTGAACTAGCTCTAACAAGCTAGTTCAAATAGTTTTACACTATTGTTGAACTAGCTCTACAAGCTAGTTTAAACAAATTTACACAAGAGTTGAACTAGCTCTATGCCCTAGTACACATAGTTTTACACTAGAGTGGAACTAGCTCTACAAGAAAGTTCGAATAATTTTACACTAGAGTTGAACTAGCTCTGTAGGCTAGTTCAAATAATTCTACACTAGAGTTGAACTAGCTCTATAGGCTAGTTCAAATAATTTTACAATAGAGTTGAACTAGCTCTATAGGCTAGTTCAAATAATTTTATACTAGAGTTGAACTAGCTCTACAAGCTAGTTCAAATAATTATACACTAGAGTTGAACAAGCTATACATGCTAGTTCAAATAATTTTACACTAGAGTTGAACTAGCTCAACAAGCTAGTTTAAATAATTTTACACTAGAGTTGAACTAGCTCTATAACCTAGTACAAATAATTTTACACTAGATTTGAACTAGCTCTACAGGCTAGTTCAAATAATTTTACACTAGAGTTGGACTAGCTCTATAAGCTAGTACAAATAATTTTACACTAGAGTTGGACTAGCTCTACAACCTAGTTCAAATAATTTTACACTAGAACCTAACTAGTTCTCCAAGCTAGTTCAAATAGTTTTACACTAGTGTTGAACTAGCTCTTCAAGCTAGTTTAAATAATTTTACACTAGAGTTGAACTAGCTCTATAACCTAGTGCAAATAATTTTACGCTAGAGTTGAACTAGCTCTACAGGCTAGGTCAAATAATTTTACACTAGAGTTGAACTATCTGTATAAACTAGTACAAATAATTGTACACTAGATTTGAACTAGCTCTATAACTTAGTTCAAATAATTTTACACTAGAACTGAACTAGCTCTACAGGCTAGTTCAAATAGTTTAATAGTAGTGTTGAACTAGCTCTACAAGCTAGTTTAAATAATTTTACACTAGAGTTGAACTAGCTCTATAACCTAGTACAAATAATTTTACACTAGAGTTGAACTAGCTTTAGAGGCTAGTTCAAATAATTTTACAGTGGAGTTGAACTAGCTCTACAGGCTAGTTCGAATAATTTTATACTAGAGTTGAACTAGCTCTACAGGCTAGTTCAAATAATTTTACACTAGAGTTGAACTACCTCAACAAGCTAGTTCAAATAATTTTACACTAGAGTTGAACTAGCTCTATAACCTAGTTCAAATAATTTTACACTAGAACTGAACTAGCTATACAGGCTAGTTCCAATAGTTTTACACTAGTGTTGAACTAGCTCTACAAGATAGTTTAAATAATTTTACACTAGTGTTGAACTAGCTCTATAACCTAGTTCAAATAATTTTACACTAGAGTTTCTCCTGCTCTATAACCTAGTACAAATAATTTTACACTAGTGTTGAACTAGATCTACAAGCTTGTTCAAATAATTTTACAATAGAGTTGAACTAGCTCTACAAGCTAGTTCAAATAATTCTACAGTAGAGTGGAACTAGCTTTAGAGGCTAGTTAAAATGGTTTTACACTAGAGTTGAACTACCTCTATAACCTAGTTCAAATAATTTTACACTAGAACTGAACTAGCTATGCAGGCTAGTTCCAATAGTTTTACACTAGTGTTGAACTAGCTCTATAACCTAGTACAAATAATTTTATACTAGAGTTGAACTAGCTATATAACCTAGGACACATTATTTTACACTAGAGTTGAACTAACGCTACTAGCTAGTGCAAATAATTTTCCACAATAGTTGGAATAGCTCTATAGGCTATTTCAAATAATTTTTCCCTATAGTTGAACTAGCTCTATAACTTAGCACAAATAATTTTACACTAGAGTTGAACTAGCTTTACAGGCTACTTCAAATAATTTGACACTAGAGTT
>NW_025250880.1:0-2139 GCF_018294505.1 Triticum aestivum | reverse complement strand
ATGTGCACCATGCGCTTGTTCTCCTCGTGGCCAACACGTCGTTTTATTTCCTATTCAGCTTTGCAAGCAAGATGAAACAAATGGTCCATAGGATAACACTCTTCATGAATTAGTATCTCTTGAATATCACGGTTTAATCCTCTCCAAAATCTATCCATAAAATCATCTTCACTTTCTTCTAAAGAGGAATGCAACAAGGTAGTTTGTAAATCATCATAATATTTTGTTACAGTTTCACTACCTTGTTTTAAGTGTTGCAACTTCTTAATCATGTCACGAGTATAATAAGCAGGGACGAAAGTATGTCGCATGGCAAGTTTCAAATCATCCCAAGTAGTAGGTATATAATCAGGGTGTAACCGACAATATTCACTCCACCAAACCAAAGCATAACCAGTGAAAGAACCAACCGCAACCTTAACCTTTTTATGTTTATTGAAATTATGGGAAGCAAATATATTTTTTATGTCGAACTCCCATTCAATATATAAAGCAGGTTTAAAACGGCCATTAAATGATGGTATAGATACATTAACCTGATCATGTGCATTTAGATGTTTGTGCACCTCTCGTGACGGTTGTGGTATTTGCAAAGGTGGTGGCACGTCTCCCGCGATCGACAAAGCCCATGAATTGACTCTGGATCCTGTCTTGATTAGTAGAACAAGAAACAAAACCCAAAAATAATGTTCCTATAACTACTAGGATGTGGTGGTAAAACGCTCACAGTAAAGCAAATATCAATGTCTTACAAGTTCTTACCATGCAGCAGGCGATGATCGGCAACCAGCCGTGTCAAGTAACTCCGAATATTGAGTAAAGCGATTGCCAAGGGAGAGTACGTATACACGGTGTAGAAATATGTGGAGCTGGGTTGGCTATATATGGTAGCAAAAGATTAGCAATAATCAATTCAAAGATGCAATGTTGAATAAACGCTCAACGACGGTACTGTGCTGGACCTAGGCTAGACCGGACTAGACACGCGAGCCTAGAACACTAATGAGGTCACGACGTAGCACAACTAGCATCAATGAAGGATACTAAGTAGCTCTTGACAGCAAGATATAAGTGAAGATCACAACGGCAGTGAAGATAATGATGAAAAACAACTGCCAAGCAGGATATACAACAACTCTCTCTCCAACTTTCCTCTTGAAAAGTTTGAGACAATTTTCTGATAAATTCTTTCAAAGAATGCTACTAACTCAAGTTTTCCAATGCAAAAAGAATCACTCAATTCCGAGTTGATATGAGGAGTCAAAGAATTCTAAAACGAAAAATTGGAACAAGTTGTGTTAACGAACTTCGGAGGGCAAAAAGATCTATTTAGAAGCCGATTTTGAGGTGTGAAATATTGAACTAGCGTCTGCAACTATTTATATGCAGCTCGTCGCTATCTTCAATTTGAGTACTCACGGAGCCAAAACTGACTTCGTATGAGGAAGATACACCTGTTTTACTGAACAGTGCGCAAAACAGATTCCAATCCGAATTCAGGTACGAGATTGATTCTAGATAGATCCAATTTTTTTTCCTCTCTCTTTTTTTTCTCATGCCCTTTTTTTTCTTTTCCTTCTCTCTCTTTTTCTTTTTTTTTCTTTCCTTTTTTCTCTTTTTTTCTCTCTCTTTTTTTCTCCCTCTTTCCAAGACAAACTAGATAAGATGCAGATTGGATTAGGCGAAGATGTGAATGACCTCAACTATGATTATGACAATGAACAGTGCGTAGCACGTGGTGGAAATTAATAGATGGGATGGTGGACGGCGGAAGGGATAATGATGCAGCGGCGGCGTGACTAATGTGAACAGAACTCGAAACTCTAAAGGACTAGACACTAAGACCAGCAACTGACACGACGATGCAACCGATAATTCAACTATGCAAGCAATGAATAGAAAATTGCAAAGGCTCAGACTGGCTTGGATAAAGGATGAACAGATCTAACTTTTTTTTGTGGCTTTTTCTTGGACAATAGGTAAGAAAAAAATCTAATCTAGGAAAAACTGAAAATTCTCACCGAGCAACCTGAAAACTGATACCACTTCATAGAGGCGAGGGTCCCGATCTTTCGATGAGATGATAACTATCGATTTGGTGGAGACGACTTTGACGATCCGACTACAAACGTGCACGAC
>NW_025250879.1:0-2139 GCF_018294505.1 Triticum aestivum | reverse complement strand
AGTTATAGCACGAATCCCCATCGAAATCTGATTCACATCTTGAGATTTCCCTTCATGAACCAACATGCATCTCTCCCACCATAATACCAGGCGGTTATCGCGATTAATTCACTTGTATTTTAGCAACCTAATATAGATAGTTCTTAGTGCGGCATAAGAAGTAAAAATTCAAGAACCGCCTCACCCGCATGATCAGTAACACAAGCTTTCTTAATTACCTCGTACATCCCCAGCTTTCCCCAAACCTCTTTTTCCTTCTGACACAGAAACAAGATGTGCTTTGTATCTTCTTGCCCATTCGAGCAAGATGGACAAAGGGGCGAAACTTTCATATGTCTATTGGAAGTGTTCTTTGTTGAGAGATATATAGCAGGCCTTCGTCCTGAAATTCGTACTGCTGCTATATTGCATCAACTAGAGGATGTCGATACTGCTAGTTGTTTGGCCTTGTTGCACGAAGTGGAGCTCGACAACGACAAGGCATGCAATAGCTCTAAGTTTAGCCAGCGATCGTTTGTCAAGCAATCAAATAATGGGGACAGAAACAAGCGCCAATCGGCACCAGAGGAACCGCGGAAGGTGGCCGAAAAGTTGGAGGCACCACGGGCTTACAGCAAGGCCAAGAACTTGTGTTTCAAGTGTGGTGAACCATGGGCAAGAGGTCATAAATGCCCCGACAAAGTGCCTCTTCACATTGGGGAGGAATAACTGGAAATCTTGCAGCTGGATGATCCTCCTGATCCGCAACACATGTCGGATTCTAGTTCAGAGGAAGATGTGATGTTGCTTACCAATTCAAGATCCACTACATCACCAGTCAAAAGAAGAACCATGCACCTGCATGGCATGATTGGCAAGCGCAACATCCTCATTCTGATTGATTCTGGAGCCAACTATTCTTTTGTGGATGCTAAACTGACAAAGGAGCTTCAGCTTCCCACTTAGCCCATGCCAGCGACCTCCTACGTCGTCACGGGTGGGGAAACCTTGGCGAGCTCCACTATTGTGCCCCAGTTGCCGTGGTGGACTCAAGGGCACACCTTCTGCCAGGATATGAAAGTTCTTTCTCTCGGCTAGAATGATCTCATTGTGGGCGTTGATTGGCTCAAGAATCACAGTCCTATGTGGGTACATTGGCACAAGAAGTGGATGAGGTTCACACATGAAGGCCGACGAATTACGCTAAAAGGGATTCGGTCAACACCAACCAAGTGCAAGCCAGTCTCCGTGGGAAAATTGAAAGGGTTGTTACGTCGTGGGGCAGTCCAGCAGCAGTGCAGGTCAGGCAAGTTCACCAAGAACAAGAGTTGTTAGCTGTGCACATACATGAGAAGGAGGAAAACATCCCCGCAGAGGTGCAGTCCCTGTTGTAGGAGTTCGATGATCGTTTCAGCGTACCTTCCAAGCTACCCCCTTATCATATGGATGACCATACCATACCTCTTATTCCAGGAGCACAACCAGTCATTGCTAGACCGTATCGGTACACACCTAGCAGAAAGATGAGATTGAGCGAGAAATTAAAGAGATGCTCCGCGCGGCTACAATTCGCCCGAGTTCTAGCCCATTTGCTGCTCCAGTTTTACTTGTTCGCAAGAAAGACGAAACATGGCTTTTCTGTGTTGACTATCGACAGCTAAATGCTATCACGATCAAGAACAAGCAACCCATGCCAGTGGTAGATGAGCTGCTCGACGAGATTGCAGGAGCGAAGTGGTTCACCAAGTTGGATCTGCTCTTCGGGTACCACAAGATCACAGTTGCGGATGAAGATGTGTTTAAAACAGCCTTTCGCACGCATCAAGGCCTATACGAGTTCCTAGTTATGCCCTTCAGCCTGTCTCGCGCACCAGGCACCTTCCAAGGAGTGATACACAAGGTTCTAGGCCCTCTGCTCCGACATGGGGTGTTGGCGTTCATGGATGACATCTTGGTGCATACTGCCACCTTGGACGAACACATTCGTCGGCTACGTGAAGTGTTCCGGCTCCTCCGTGACAACGAACTGGTCATCAAACGATCCAAATGTGCATTCGCTCAACCCAAAATAGAGTACCTCGGACACGTCATCAGCGTTGATGGAGTGGCCACCGATCCAGCAAAGATTGAAGCGGTGCAAACCTGGCCTACACCCACATC
>NW_025250878.1:0-2139 GCF_018294505.1 Triticum aestivum | reverse complement strand
AAAAAAAAATACTGTAAAAAACAAAATAACATATGGATAACTTGATAGAAGAAAAAGAAATGTGAATTCTGAATTATGGATGTGAAACAAAACAACATATGGATAACAATACTGGTGCTTCAATGAAAGCAAATTGTGAGCTAAAAATAGGGATAGCTATCATGCAGGAAGAGGACCAACTGTTGTGAATTCTGAATTTGAATAAGGAGAAAATATAAATGTCAGTGGCCCTGACAATCTAGTTAAATCGTGTGTGCTTATACTGTTTGATATTGTTACGATGTTTATATTAAGGGGCCCTAAGTTTAAGTTTCGCCCCGGGCCACCGAAATCTCAGGACCAGCCATGGAAGCTGCCATTGAATTTATACATCTACATCCCGCAAGAAAGAAGTCATACCACTATCACTTATCCTACCTAAAAACTAGCCTAGAAAATTGCAGCACCTCCACTTTAGAAGAAATCTGAGGGCTACATATACACATCTGAAACATTTTATTCATCATCGATAGTTTGATAAAGAAGGATCTTCATCTATTGTCCCATCTTTAGTTGTGCCAAAACTCTCTTAGTTCTACCAATATCATCTACCACATGCGAAAACAACGCAAGAAACTTGGTGGCATGCATTTTTCACCTAGTTTGTTTCCAAGGAAAAATCACATCAAGAGTGTAGACAAGGGAGGGACAGGAAAAGAAAGATTAAAAATGGTGTCTCAGACTTTTACGGGCGTCTTCTGTTCATCCTATAAAGGGGTAAGGGGAGCCCATTTCGAGGAATAAGATGTATGCATCGGTCTCTCAATTTTAGTTATGATCCAGATGGAATAGCTTTGCTGATACAAAGATATCTTGCATTAACGAAATTCTGAAAACTCGTGAATGGAACTTGATGTATCACTGGATCCTAGTACGAAAGGAGTGAGGAAACTCCAGTGCACTGAAGATTCAGATCAAATGATAATCTTTAAACCATTTTGGAAGCATTAACAACAATTGCATCATTACCAACTTGGTCGTCGATTCAGTCTCTAAATAGATAGCAACACAAGCAAAATGCCTTATGCACCTTAACACTGTACTCTGGCCAATGATAGTCTTTAAACCATTTTGGATTAAATCTCCGTTCAGCTCCTACGATGGTTTTCTGAGGATGTTTAAAGCCTTCTTTTGGTCTGTAAGGTTCTCTATTTAAATATATTCATCTAATTTCATCTTGCTTCTTAGGATTCTTTGTATAGTGCCCTATTCTTTTTCGACCAGATGGATCATGAGGAAGTGCATCTAAGTTAATTTCTGCCGAAGGAGGAGTAGTACCAATATTTTGTGCAATCTTGTCTTGGTCTAACTGGCGTTGAAGTCTCTTCCACATTACCATATGGTGTTGGTTGTTTCCCTTTCAACAAAAAATTATCCATATCCTCCTGGTCCTAGGAATACCAAAGAAAAAATACTCGGAAAATTTACTTAGCCAATAGCCATCATGAAATCAAAGCACATTTAGAGTTGTAAACAGTCTAGAGACTGAGAGAGAGGGTGCAGATTACTTGAATATCCCAACTGGAACTAGCATTCGGTGCAACTGGTAGAAGAGAGAAGAAGAAGTATAGGAAGAATACAAAGCTTAGTAAGTGTGGCAGATATTTCTACTAGGTGGGAGCAGGGGGGCACGAGGAATGGGAGTTGATGCAAAAATGAATTTCAGATGGGTATGCATATATGTTGGGTTCTCACACATGCACTCGTGGTACAACTCCATCTATCCTGGTCCCACTTGTCATCATCAACCAACATGTTAAAAACTTGGAAAACGCTTGAAAACAACTGACTGATTTTAACGAGGCATCAGCCATGCGCTGCGATGTCTGAACGGCTGATAGCGATTTCCTTTGGGTGGCGCGCGCTGTGCTATACAGGATTCATAGGGGATGCGTGTTTCTGCCGTTGTGCAGGTACTCATGGTCGGAGGTCAGCGTTCACACCAGCATGGCGGCATGTGCCGAGACTATTTTCAGCCCTCCATGTGATACTAGTACACTAGCTAGCTAGTACCAACTCAAAAAAGAAGCAGCAGCTAGTCCGTGTGATTGCAAGTGCGTCATTGTTACTATGCCGTTTTTATCTTAATTAGCCTAAAAA
>NW_025250877.1:0-2139 GCF_018294505.1 Triticum aestivum | reverse complement strand
TTCTCGAAATGCGTTTGTCCAGTGCTCATTAAGGAAGTTTCTATACAAGTTTCTGAACGAACTCCTGAAGAAAAGTTCTCCAAAAGCTCCCTATGAAAGAATCCTTTGAAGCATCTGGTCGTCACAAATGTTTTGACTACTTGTGGAGCCAAAACGGACTCCGTATGAGTCAGATATCAATGTTTCAGTTAACACCGCGCAAAACTGATTCCGAACGACATTTACAAACTAGTTCTTGTGTAGTTGCATTCAATTTTTTCCATTCTACTTCACTAAACATCTCCATATGAGATCCAATTAATTTTAGGGAAATGCACGAGACCTCGGTTATGATGATGCACTAGGTCCATAGCTGGGACTTTGTGTATGTTCTCGAAATGCGTTTGTCGAGTGCTCATTAAGAAAGTTTCTATACAAGTTTCTGAACTAACTCCTAAAGAAAAGTTCTCCAAAAGTTCCCTATGAAAGAATCCTTTGAAGCATCTGGTCGTCACAAATGTTTTGACTAATTGTGGTGCCAAAACGGACTCCGTATGAGTCAGATATCATTTTCAGTTAACACTGCGCAAAACTGATTCCGAACGACAGTTACAGACTAGTTCTTGTGTAGTTGCATTCGATTTTTTCCATTCTACTTGACTAAACATCTCCATATGAGATCCAATTACTTGTAAGGAAATGCAAGAGACCTCGGTTATGATGATGCATTAGGTCCATAGCTAGGACTTTGTGTATGTTCTTGAAATGCGTTTGTCGAGTGCTCATTAAGAAAGTTTTTATACAAGTTTCTGAATGAACTTCTTAAGAAAAGTTCACCAAAAGTTCCCTTTGAAAGAATCCTTTGAAGCATCTGGGTGTCACAAACATTTTGACTACTTGTGGAGCCAAAACGGACTCCGTATGAGTCAGATATCCCTGTTTCAGTTAACACTGCGCAAAACTGATTCCGAACGACAGTTAAAAACTAGTTCTTGTGTAGTTGCATTTGATTTTTTTCCATTCTACTTCACTAAACATCTCCATATGAGACCCAGTTACTTGTAGGGAAATGCAAGAGACCTCGGGTATGATGATGGACTAGGTCCATAGCTGGGACTTTGTGTATGTTCTCGAAATGCGTTTGTCGAGTGCTTATTAAGAAAGTTTCTATACAAGTTTCTGAACTAACTCCTTAAGAAAAGTTCTCCAAAAGTTCCCTATGAAAGAATCCTTTGAAGCATCTGGTCGTCACAAATGTTTTGACTACTTGTGGTGCCAAAACGGACTCCGTATGAGTCAGATATCCATGTTTCAGTTAACACTGCGCAAAACTGATTCCGAACGACAGTTACAGACTAGTTCTTGTGTAGTTGCATTTGATTTTTTCCATTCTAATTGACTAAACATCTCCATATGAGATCCAATTACTTGTAGCTGTTATGATTATGCACTAGGTCCATAGCTGGGACTTTGTGTATGTTCTCGAAATGCGTTTGTCGAGTGCTCATTAAGAAAGTTTCTATACAAGTTTCTGAATGAAATTCTTAAGAAAAGTTCACCACAAGTTCCCTATGAAAGAATCCTTTGAAGCATCTGGGTGTCACAAACGTTTTGACTACTTGTGGAGCCAAAACGGACTCCGTATGAGTCAGATATCCCTGTTTCAGTTAAAACTGCGCAAAACTGATTCCGAACGAAAGTTACAGACAAGTTCTTGTGTAGTTGCATTTGATTTTTTCCATTCTACTTCTCTAAACATCTCCATATGAGACCCAGTTACTTGTAGGGAAATGCAAGAGACCTCGGGTATGATGATGCACTAAGTCCATAGCTGGGACTTTGTGTATGTTCTCGAAATGCGTTTGTCGAGTGCTTATTAAGAAAGTTTCTATACAAGTTTCTGAACGAACTCCTTAATAAAAGTTCTCCAAAAGTTCCATATGAAAGAATCCTTTGAAGCATCTGGTCGTCACAAACATTTTGACAACTTGTGGAGCCAAAACGGACTCCGTATAAGTCAGATATCCATGTTTCAGTTAACACTGCGCAAAACTGATTCCGAACGACAATTACAGACTAGTTCTTGTGTAGTTGCATTCGATTTTTTCCTTTCTACTTCACTAAACTTCTCAATATGAGACCCAGTTACTTGTAAGGAAA
>NW_025250876.1:0-2139 GCF_018294505.1 Triticum aestivum | reverse complement strand
CACTCTTCATGAATTAGTATCTCTTGAATATCACGGTTTAATCCTCCCCAAAATCTATCCATAAAATCATCTTCACTTTCTTCTAAAGAGGAATGCAACAAGGTAGTTTGTAAATCATCATAATATTTTGTTACAGTTTCACTACCTTGTTTTAAGTGTTGCAACTTCTTAATCATGTCACGAGTATAATAAGTAGGGACGAAAGTATGTCGCATGGCAAGTTTCAAATCATCCCAAGTAGTAGGTATATAATCAGTGTGTAACCGACAATATTCACTCCACCAAACCAAAGCATAACCAGTGAAAGAACCAACCGCAACCTTAACCTTTTTATGTTCATCGAAATTATGGGAAGCAAATATATTTTTTATGTCGAACTCCCATTCAATATATAAAGCAGGTTTAAAACGGCCATTAAATGGTGGTATAGATACATTAACCTGATCATGTGCATTTGGATGTTTGTGCACCTCTCGTGACGGTTGTGGTATTTGCAAAGGTGGTGGCACGTCTCCCGCGATCGACAAAGCCCATGAATTGACTCTGGATCCTGTCATGATTAGTAGAACAAGAAACACACAAGAATATGATCCTACAGACTACGAACAAGTGGTGGTGGTGGGTGTCACAAATCCGTCAAGCAAATCTCAAATTCTTGTGACATGACTACCTTGGATATGACCAAAAATATTGCATATATGCATATTTGTCAGGTGATTTCTAGTGCAAACTATTCAATAATCTATTTATGTTATCCAGAACAAAAATACTTCACTCACTTTTGTGTTTTGTCTAATTGCAGGTGTATGGGACATTTGTACAATCCACATATGAAGATAAGGAAGAAAGAGATGTTTATTTGCTGTCCAAAAAGTTCTCTCACGTCACTTTTGGCCCAAGAGAAGATAGAGTCCAAGTCTCTCACGTTCTGGATTCAGATTCGGACTGCACAGACACACCTGACTCAAAACGCACACAAGTTTTTCATACGGACTCCGAATTGGGTGATTCTTTTTTTGTTGGAAACTAGATTTCGTGCACTTTCCAACCCAATTGGAATCACCTTCATATTCGTCCGGAGCGTTGAGTTGTGGACGAAACAATCTGATGCTGCAGCAGAATCCGAGTCAAACTACAAGTCCAAAGGTTTTACATCACCTCCACTTGGGCCCATTGGCCTTGTAAGACCTAGATTTAGTTTTAGGCTGCCTTGGGACGTCCTCCCACCTCCTTGGCCGCCACCCCTTGCTCCTATATAAGTAGATCCATCTAGTAGCTTTTCCTTGGGATTTGTTTAGTTAAAAGTTAGCCATTGCAACTTCGTGTACTTCGTTTGTGTCCAACGACCAGACCAAGACCGCTTCCGGATCCCCACCATTATCAATACTTCATATATATTTGCAATATTCAGATTGCTTTATCATATTTTGCTCGTTCTTCGATTGCTTGCAGGAACAGACCTTCGTGGTCAGGCTGACCGTGCTTCCAGCATCGTCAGTAACCTCAGGAGATTGGTTTAGCGATTGCTAAGGCGCAACGTCATGCACGTTTGTAGTCGGATCGTCAAAGTCGTCTCCATCAAATCGATAGTTATCATCTCATCGAAAGATCGGGTCACCCTCGCCTCTATCAAGTGGTATCACTCGCTCGCTCTCTCCCACCGCCACTGTCAGTGGGGCCCGCTCCCCAGGTCGTCCCCAACCTCCCGCCGCGCCGCACGGGACAAGCCGCGAGCGCACCCGCCCTCAACCGCTAGTGAAGCCCCGCGGATGAGGCTTATCCGAGATTCCCGAGCGCCCTCACCTCGCCTATAAAAGCCCCTGAGGCTCCTCGTTCGACCTCGCCGTCTCTCTACTCCCCACGTCGCTCGTAGCCACCACCTCGTCGCTTGACATCTCGCCGGCCGAAGCTCCGTCGCCGGAGTTTGCCGTCGTCCGTAAGCCGCGGCGGCCTCCGTCTTCTTCTTCAATCTGTTGTCCAAGTCGAAGCGCACCTCGTTGACATCCTTTTCTTATCCCTAGGTCACCGGAGACGCCGCCTCGACGAAGCCCGAGTTCGCCGGAGCACCGGAGCTCCCCCGCCTTCGCCTTGTTGACCCCGACGTCCTCGGGAAACGCCGCATCCACCACCGGACAGCCC
>NW_025250875.1:0-2139 GCF_018294505.1 Triticum aestivum | reverse complement strand
CACTCTTCATGAATTAGTATCTCTTGAATATCACGGTTTAATCCTCCCCAAAATCTATCCATAAAATCATCTTCACTTTCTTCTAAAGAGGAATGCAACAAGGTAGTTTGTAAATCATCATAATATTTTGTTACAGTTTCACTACCTTGTTTTAAGTGTTGCAACTTCTTAATCATGTCACGAGTATAATAAGTAGGGACGAAAGTATGTCGCATGGCAAGTTTCAAATCATCCCAAGTAGTAGGTATATAATCAGTGTGTAACCGACAATATTCACTCCACCAAACCAAAGCATAACCAGTGAAAGAACCAACCGCAACCTTAACCTTTTTATGTTCATCGAAATTATGGGAAGCAAATATATTTTTTATGTCGAACTCCCATTCAATATATAAAGCAGGTTTAAAACGGCCATTAAATGGTGGTATAGATACATTAACCTGATCATGTGCATTTGGATGTTTGTGCACCTCTCGTGACGGTTGTGGTATTTGCAAAGGTGGTGGCACGTCTCCCGCGATCGACAAAGCCCATGAATTGACTCTGGATCCTGTCATGATTAGTAGAACAAGAAACACACAAGAATATGATCCTACAGACTACGAACAAGTGGTGGTGGTGGGTGTCACAAATCCGTCAAGCAAATCTCAAATTCTTGTGACATGACTACCTTGGATATGACCAAAAATATTGCATATATGCATATTTGTCAGGTGATTTCTAGTGCAAACTATTCAATAATCTATTTATGTTATCCAGAACAAAAATACTTCACTCACTTTTGTGTTTTGTCTAATTGCAGGTGTATGGGACATTTGTACAATCCACATATGAAGATAAGGAAGAAAGAGATGTTTATTTGCTGTCCAAAAAGTTCTCTCACGTCACTTTTGGCCCAAGAGAAGATAGAGTCCAAGTCTCTCACGTTCTGGATTCAGATTCGGACTGCACAGACACACCTGACTCAAAACGCACACAAGTTTTTCATACGGACTCCGAATTGGGTGATTCTTTTTTTGTTGGAAACTAGATTTCGTGCACTTTCCAACCCAATTGGAATCACCTTCATATTCGTCCGGAGCGTTGAGTTGTGGACGAAACAATCTGATGCTGCAGCAGAATCCGAGTCAAACTACAAGTCCAAAGGTTTTACATCACCTCCACTTGGGCCCATTGGCCTTGTACGACCTAGATTTAGTTTTAGGCTGCCTTGGGACGTCCTCCCACCTCCTTGGCCGCCACCCCTTGCTCCTATATAAGTAGATCCATCTAGTAGCTTTTCCTTGGGATTTGTTTAGTTAAAAGTTAGCCATTGCAACTTCGTGTACTTTGTTTGTGTCCAACGACCAGACCAAGACCGCTTCCGGATCCCCACCATTATCAATACTTCATATATATTTGCAATATTCAGATTGCTTTATCATATTTTGCTCGTTCTTCGATTGCTTGCAGGAACAGACCTTCGTGGTCAGGCTGACCGTGCTTCCAGCATCGTCAGTAACCTCAGGAGATTGGTTTAGCGATTGCTAAGGCGCAACGTCGTGCACGTTTGTAGTCGGATCGTCAAAGTCGTCTCCATCAAATCGATAGTTATCATCTCATCGAAAGATCGGGTCACCCTCGCCTCTATCAAGTGGTATCACTCGCTCGCTCTCTCCCACCGCCACTGTCAGTGGGGCCCGCTCCCCAGGTCGTCCCCAACCTCCCGCCGCGCCGCACGGGACAAGCCGCGAGCGCACCCGCCCTCAACCGCTAGTGAAGCCCCGCGGATGAGGCTTATCCGAGATTCCCGAGCGCCCTCACCTCGCCTATAAAAGCCCCTGAGGCTCCTCGTTCGACCTCGCCGTCTCTCTACTCCCCACGTCGCTCGTAGCCACCACCTCGTCGCTTGACATCTCGCCGGCCGAAGCTCCGTCGCCGGAGTTTGCCGTCGTCCGTAAGCCGCGGCGGCCTCCGTCTTCTTCTTCAATCTGTTGTCCAAGTCGAAGCGCACCTCGTTGACATCCTTTTCTTATCCCTAGGTCACCGGAGACGCCGCCTCGACGAAGCCCGAGTTCGCCGGAGCACCGGAGCTCCCCCGCCTTCGCCTTGTTGACCCCGACGTCCTCGGGAAACGCCGCATCCACCACCGGACAGCCC
>NW_025250874.1:0-2139 GCF_018294505.1 Triticum aestivum | reverse complement strand
AACGATTCTTCTGTGCTCCAGCGGTAGTACCGGTCCCGTTGTCCAATACACGTGTACTACCGTTGCTTCAGGGGACTCGAATTTCGTGTCGGGTTTGCTCGGTAGTGGAACGGTAGTACCGCCCACCCACTAAAGCCCCCTTCCGCTCCCTTCCGGACTCGTCTCACTGTCAGCGGTGGTAGTGCGTGATACGTCCCCAATGTATCTATAATTTTTGATTGTTCCATGCTATTATAGTATCAATCTTAGATGTTTTATATGCATTTACATGCAATTATATATCATTTTTTGGGACTAACCTATTAACTTAATGCCTAGTGCTAGTTGTTTTTTTGCGTGTTTTTGGTTTTTCAGAATATCAGTACCAAACGAAATCCATATGCCATGAAACTTTTTGGCAATTTTTTTTCTGGTTATAAGAGACCCTGGAAGCTTCGGGAGAGGGCCAGAAGATGGAGCAGTGGCCCACGAGGCACCAGGGCGGGCCCCGGTGGCTCATGGGGCCCACATGGCTCTGTTTGACCTAACTCCGCCTCTATAAATTCTCTAAAATCGGGAAACAAACAGAGATCCACACGAAATAATTTTTCCGTCGACGCAAGTTCCTGTACCACGAGATCCCATCTGGAGGCCTTTTTCGGCACTCTACCGGAGGGGGAATCAATCACGGAGGGGCTATACATCAACCTTGCTACCCTTCTGATGATGTGTGAGTAGTTTACCACAGACCTACAGGTCCATAGTTAGTAGCTAGATGGTTATCTCTCTCTCTCTCTCTATGATCTTCAATACAATATTCTCCTCGATGTTCTTGGAGTTCAATTCGATGTAATCACTTTTTGCGGTGGGTTTGTTGGGATCCGATGAATTGTGAGTTTATGACAGATTATCCATGAATATTATTTGAGTTTTCTCTGAACTATTTTATGCATGATTGTTATAGCTTTGTATTTCTCTCCAGTCTATTGATTTGGTTTGACCAACTAGATTGATTTTTCTTGCAATGGGAGATGTGCTTTGTGATGGGTTCGTTCTTGCGGTGCTCAATCCCAGTGACAGAAAGGGACATCACACGTATTTGTATTGTTGCCATTAAGGATAAAAAGATGGGGTCTATTTATACGTGGGTTTACTTTGTCTACATCATGTCATCTTGCTTAAGGCATTACTCCATTCTTTATGAACTTAATACTCTAGATGCATACTGGATAGCGGTCGATGTGTGGAGTAATAGTAGTAGATGCAGAATTGTTTCGGTCTACTTGTCTCGGACGTGATGCCTATCTACATGATCATTGCCTTGGATATCGTCATGATTTTTTTCTATCAATTGCCCAACAGTAATTTGTTTACCCACCGTATGCTATTTTTAGGAGGGAAGCCTCTAATGAAAACTATGGCCCCCGGGTCTACTTTTATCATATATTAAAATCCTAAAAATACTTTGTTGCAATTTTACTTTATTCATTTTATTTTGTATTTTTGTTCAATCTATCTATCAATTACTATACAATTTAATCTTGCAAGTAACATGAGGGATTGACATCCCTTGTTCACGTTGGGTGCAAGGATTTATTATTTTGTGTGTAGGTGCTACTAACGAGGTGTTGCGTGGTTCTTCTCCTGGATTGATAACCTTGGTTCTTAACTAAGGGAAATATTTATCTCTACTGTATTGCATCATCCTCTCCTCTTCAGGGATATCCCAACGCATCTCACAAGTAGCAGGGAGGTAGTGGGTGCGCAACACTATGAATTATAAGCCGTAGTACCGCTCACATCAAGCGATTGTACCGTTGTTACAGTACTGCCATAATCCCCTGTTCCTGCCCTGCCTCTGTAGGCTCCTAAGCTCCAACCCTAGCGGTAGTACTGCTCCAACGGCACTACCGCTATGTGGCTCCACGCCATTGCATTGCTCTGCGGGTACTACCGTCTGAGCGGTTGTACAGCTCTCTGGAGCGGTAGTACCGCTTGTGCATGGGCTGTGTGCATAACTGTTGGATTTTCCACCTCCTATAAAAGGGGGTCTTTTTCCCCAATGGTTGTTACCCCTTTAGCTCGTGTTTGCCCCCATTTTTGACCTTCTTCGAGCTTGCTATCTCTCAACCCCTCCAATGATTTTTGCTAGTTCTCGAG
>NW_025250873.1:0-2139 GCF_018294505.1 Triticum aestivum | reverse complement strand
GAGAGAGAGAGAGAGAGAGAGAGAGAGAGAGAGAGAGAGGAGGGAGTAGATGGTTTCTAAATTTTTAAAAATAAAGTTGATTTTTATATAAAAAAGGATGCCGATAGCCAACAAACGTCAGGTGTGGGGCAGGTGCCGACCGAACGTTTCGTTCGGTACGAGCAGTGCCTCCTACCGAACGATCTCGTTCGGTACGAGCAGACCCATGCCCGAATGGCCTCCCGGTCGCCCCTACGGGCTGTTTCCCTGTAACACGGAAAAGAAGAAAAGCCCAGTAACAAAACAAAACAAAAGCCCCAGATTTTTTTTGCGTTGACATATTAAAGCCCAGCTTTTGCTATGGTATGAAAAAAATTCGATCAACTATAAAAAGCAAAAAAATTGCCACGGGTGAAAAGTTTTTTTCTGACCCAAAAGAAACAAATATATGGCAATTCCCATCATACAAAAAATATATTAAATTGCCATGGGAAATTCATAAGTTAAAATTGCCATGGTATTTTTGATTAAGTTTAAATATAATGTATGCGAAAGTTGCCATGTGTGAGAAAAATACAAAAGATTGAAACTAAAAATATGAACAAGAAAATTCCATGCTATTTTAAATAAAAATTGTCGTGTTTTTGTGTGAGGAATTTTCCAGGTATGTGAAGTAGCACATATTATGAACATAATTGCCATGGAAAAAAATGCAAGTTAATATTTGCCATGGTGTTTTAATTATAAGTGTCATGCTTTGTATGATAAAAAGTGCGATGAATGGATAACTACATGACAGATTTGCCATGGCACTTAAATATGAATTGCCATGCATATATATATATACACAATGCAGAAGAAACATATGGCATGATGTGCTAATGGAGAATGATGTTTAAAATCTAATAGTTTTGTTTGGACTGATATTTGCCATGGCAGCAACGTGTTGAAAAACACCAAAAATGCTTGCGAACAAAAGAAGAGGCAATGCAAATGAACTTTGAAAAATCTAGGCAAGTGCATATTCAACAAAAAAAATCAAAATAGCCATTGCAAGTGCATATTCAGAAATGTCGTGCTACTTTTATCAAATTTTCCATGCTTTATGAAGAACAACTGTGAAGAATGTGAAGTACTAAAAAAAGTTGATCAAAAATTGCCATGGCAAAAAATACATGTTCAATTTTGCCATGGTATTTCCAACCAAAAAAATTCAAATTTGCCGTGCTATTTTTATAAAAATTGCCATCTTTTGGGTAATAAAATAATAACAAAAAAACCCATGAATCAAAATTTCCATGGCAAATGCATATTCAAGTTTGCCATGCTAGTTTTATAAAAAATGCCATCTTTTGGGTAATAAAATTGCCATGTATCTGAGTAATAACAGAAAAACAAATGATTCAAAGTTGCCATGGCAACTGCATATTCAAATTTACCATGCTATTCTTATTATTTTAATAAAAATTTCCATCTTTGGGGAAATAAAATTGCCATGTATGTGAATAATAACCAAAAAAACATATGATTCAAAATTGCCATGGCAAATGCGTATTCAAATTTGCCATGTTATTTTTGTTAAAATTGGCATCTTTTGGGGAAAAATTGCCATGTATGTGATTAAAACACAAAAACAAATGATTCAAAGATGCCATGGCAAATGCATATTCACGCCATGCTATTTTTATAAAAATTGACATTTTTTGGGTAATAAAATTGTCGTGCGTGAAAAAAGAAAAAAGTTAAAAATCAAGTATGAAAACAAGAAACTTGCCCTGGCACATTCGTATCAAAACTTGCCGTTGTATTTTAGTTAAAATTGCCGTGTGTGAAAAAAAACACAAAAAGTTGAAAATCAAGTACGATAACAAGAAAATTGCCATGGCTGATTCATATCAAAAATTGCCATGGTATTTTAATTAAATTTGCCGTGTTCTGAATGAGGAATTTGCCGTGTGTGAAAAAAACCCGTTGAAAATCAATTATGAAAACAAGAAATTGCCATGGCAGATTCATATCAAGAATTGTCTTGTTTTGCATAAGGAATTTGCCATCCGTGAAAAATACACAAAAAGTTGAAAATCAAGTATGAAAATGAGAAAATTGCCATGGCAGATTCATATCAAAAACTGCCATGGTATTTTAATTAAAATTGCCGTG
>NW_025250872.1:0-2139 GCF_018294505.1 Triticum aestivum | reverse complement strand
ATTGACGATCCCTGGGGTGCATTTATGTGTCGGTCATCAACACTCGCAGTTTTGGCTGACTCTGCCCCGTTTCATGGTTTATTACTCATTGTTTTGGGGTCCCGGAGCAATTTCCATAATTGATGCACCCCGGGGTGCGTTTACATGTCGCTCACCACCAATCGTAATTTTGTTCGATTCTGGGCTCTTCCATGGACTATTACTCACCATTTTGGGGTCCCAGAGCTATTTCCACATTCACAATGACCGGGGTGCGTTTACGTGTACGTCGTCAGCAGTCGCAATTTTGGTTGATTCTGGCCCGTCTCATGGACTATTACTCACCGTTTTGGTGTCCCAAAGCGATTTCAATGGTTGTTGAACCCTAAGGTCCGTTTACGTGTCGGTCATCAACGAACGCAGTTTGGGCTGATTCTGGTCCGATTCTTGGACTATTACTCACCGTTTTGGGGTCCCAAAGCGATTTCCATAGTTGTTGAACCCAAAGGTGCGCTTACGTGTCAGTCATCAACACTCGCTGTTTTGGCCGATTCTGTCCCGTTTCGTGACTATTACCTAGTTTTGGGGCCCCGAAGTGGTTTCCACAACTGACGAACCGCAAGGTGCGTTTGCGTGTCGATCATCAACACTCGTAGTTTTGGCCGATTCTGGTTCATTTCGTGCACTATTACTCACCGTTTTCGGGTCCTAGAGCGATTTCCATGATTGACGATCCCTGGGGTGCATTTATGTGTCGGTTATCGACACTCGCAGTTTTGGCTGACTCTGCCCCGTTTCATGGTTTATTACTCATTGTTTTGGGGTCCCGGAGCAATTTCCATAATTGACGCACACCGGGGTGCGTTTACATGTCGCTCACCAGCAATCGTAATTTTGTTCGATTCTGGGCTCTTCCGTGGACTATTACTCACCATTTTGGGGTCCCAGAGCTATTTCCACATTCACAATGATCGGGGTGCGTTTACGTGTACGTCGTCAACAGTCGCAATTTTGGTTGATTCTGGCCCGTTTCATGGACTATTACTCACCGTTTTGGTGTCCCAAATCGATTTCAATGGTTGTTGAACCCTAAGGTGCATTTACGTGTCGGTCATCAACGAACGCAGTTTGGGCTGATTCTGGTCCGATTCTTGGACTATTACTCACCGTTTTGGGGTCCCAAAGCGAATTCCATAGTTGTTGAACCCAAAGGTGCGCTTACGTGTCGGTCATCAACACTCGCAGTTTTGGCCGATTTTGGCCAGTCTCTTGGACTATTACTCACTGTTTTGGGGTCCTCGAGTGATTTCCACGATTGACGAACCCTGGGGTGCGTTTGCGTGTCGATCATCAACACTCGTAGTTTTGGCCGATTCTGTCCCGTTTCGTGACTATTACCCAGTTTTGGGGACCCGAAGTGGTTTCCACAACTGACGAACCGCAAGGTGCGTTTATGTGTCGGTTATCAACACTCACAATTTTGGCCAATTCTGGTTCATTTCGTGCACTATTACTCACCGTTTTCGGGTCCTAGAGCGATTTCCATCATTGACGATCCCTGGGGTGCATTTATGTGTCGGTCATCAACACTCGCAGTTTTGGCTGACTCTGCCCCGTTTCATGGTTTATTACTCATTGTTTTGGGGTCCCGGAGCAATTTCCATAATTGACGCACCCCGGGGTGCGTTTACATGTCGCTCACCAGCAATCATAATTTTGTTCGATTCTGGGCTCTTCCGTGGACTATTACTCACCATTTTGGGGTCCCAGAGCTATTTCCACATTCACAATGACCGGGGTGCGTTTACGTGTACGTCGTCAACAGTCGCAATTTTGGTTGATTCTGGCCCGTTTCATGGACTATTACTCACCGTTTTGGTGTCCCAAAGCGATTTCAATGGTTGTTGAACCCTAAGGTGCATTTACGTGTCGGTCATCAACGAACGCAGTTTGGGCTGATTCTGGTCCGATTCTTGGACTATTACTCACCGTTTTGGGGTCCCAAAGCGAATT
Source organism: Triticum aestivum (assembly GCF_018294505.1). Taxonomy (NCBI): domain Eukaryota; kingdom Viridiplantae; phylum Streptophyta; class Magnoliopsida; order Poales; family Poaceae; genus Triticum; species Triticum aestivum. Next base: position 147 of record NW_025250872.1, on the reverse strand, counting down.
CCATAGTTGTTGAACCCAAAGGTGCGCTTACGTGTCGGTCATCAACACTCGCAGTTTTGGCCGATTTTGGCCCGTCTCTTGGACTATTACTCACTGTTTTGGGGTCCTCGAGTGATTTCCACGATTGACGAACCCTGGGGTGCGTTT
>NW_025250871.1:0-2139 GCF_018294505.1 Triticum aestivum | reverse complement strand
GGGGGGGGGGGATGGGGCGGCACCAAGACAGAGGCAACACCATCTCAGACTGATGAGAACACCATCGCTACTAGCTCATGGTCCTGGTCTTCCTCTTCGTGCATCTAAAAATGGGATGCTTCCTTCCTCGTGGAATCACGGTGGCGCATATCTCTCCCTCTTCCCCTCTCTCTATCTAGCGGCGGCGCATAGGTTTCGCCATGGGTCGAGAGATTGTGAGGGTGTGGTGCGGGGTGAATACGCAGGCACGCAGCCTCATCACGACCGTCTATCCGACATCGAACGAGAGGGCTCTGAATTTGTTTCTGGAGTAGCGGCCCTTGCGGGAGTGAGATGTGCATCGGACGGCCAAAACTGATTTGGAGGTGCGATCTGATGACCAAAATTGCTGATGGCATGAGAGGCTTCCAAACATGCTTAGTTATAATGTCTCTAAATGGTTGTCATGTGGTATGATAGGGTGGTATCCTCCTTTGAATGATTCGAGTGACTTGACTTGGCACATGTTCACGCATGTAGTTGAAACAAATCAACATTTGCCTTCACGATATTTATGTTCATGGTGGATTATATCCTACTCATTCTTGCACTCAGTGTTGATTAATTTTATTGCATGTTCATGACTGTTGTCGCTCTCTCAGTTGGTCGCTTCCCAGTATTTTGTTAGCCTTCACCTGTACTAAGCGGGAATACTACTTGTGCATCCAAACTCCATAAACCCCAAAGTTATCCCTTATGAGTCCACCATACCTTCCTGTATGCGGTATTTACCTGCCGTTTCAAGTAAATTTGTATGTGCCAAACTCCAAACCTTCAAATGAAATTCTGTTTTGTATGCTCGAGCAACTCATGTTTCAACTAGGGCTGTCTGTATCTTCCATGCTAGGTGGGTTATTCTCAAGGGGAGTGGACTCCTGATGACCCACAAGTGTAGGAGATCTATCGTAGTCCTTTCGATAAGTAAGAGTGTCGAACCCAACGAGGAGCAGAAGGAAATGATAAGAGGTTTTCAGTAAGGTTTTCTGCAAGCACTGAAATTGTAGGTGATAGATAGTTTTATGATAAGATAAATAGTAACGAGTAACAAGTAAACAAAATAAATAAGGTGCAACAAGGTGGCCCAATCCTTTATGTAGCAAAGGATAAACCTGGACAATTTCTAATAATGATAAAGGAGCTCCCGAGGACACATGGGAATTATCGTCAAGCTAGTTTTCATCACACTCATATGATTCGCGTTCGGTACTTTGATAATTTGATATGTGGGTGGACCGGTGCTTGGGTACTGCCCTTACTTGGACAAGCATCCCACTTATGATTAACCCCTATTGCAAGCATCCGCAACTACAACAAAAGTATTAAGGTAAACCTAACCATAGCATGAAACATGTGGATCCAAATCAGCCCCTAACGGAGCAACGCATAAACTAGGGTTTAAGATTCTGTCACTCTAGCAACCCATCATCTACTTATTACTTCCCTATGCCCTCCTCTAGGCCCAATAATGGTGAAGTGTCATGTAGTCGACGTTCACATGACACCACTAGAGGAGAAGCCAACATACATCTTATCAAAATATCGAACGAATATCAAATTCACATGACTACTAATAGCAAGACTTCACCCATGTCCTTAGGAACAAAAGTAACTACTCACAAAGCATATTCATGTTCATAATTAGAGGTGTAATAATATGCATTAAGGATCTGAACATATGATCTTCCACCAAGTAAACCAATAAGCATCAACTACAAGGAGTGATCAACACTACTAGCAACCCACATGTACCAATTTGTGGTTTTGGATACAAGATTGGATACAAGAGATGAACTAGGGTTTGAGAGGAGATGGTGCTGGTGAAGATGTTGATGGAGATTGACCCCCTCTCGATGAGAGGATAGTTGGTGATGACGTTGGTTATGATTTCCCCCTCCCGGAGGGAAGTGTCCCCGGCACAACAGCTCTGCGAGAGCCCTAGATTGTTTCTGCCAAGGTTCCGCCTCGTGGCGGCGGAGTTTGGTCCCATAAGCTTGCCCACGATTTTTTCCAGGTTAAAAGCGATGATATAGCAGAAGATGGACACTATAGGCCCACCAGGGGGCCCAGGAGATAGGGGGGCGCGCCCTATAGGGGGGGGGG
>NW_025250870.1:0-2139 GCF_018294505.1 Triticum aestivum | reverse complement strand
GGGGGGGGGGGGTTGCGGTAACCCCCGGTACTACGGTATAAGTCCGAAACTTTCTGGAACCTTTCCGATGTCCGAACATAGTCGTCCAATATATTGATCTTTACGTCTCGACCATTTTGAGACTTGTAAGTGCATCTAGTGCCACCCCTAGTTGGTTTTGCAGTATTGACAACAAACCTAGTTGAGGGACTAATGTGTTTGTGAGAATTGCAGGATAACATAGGTAGAAGTCCCTCATTGGTTCGGTTTTCCTACCAGAGATGACCCCTAAAAATGTATGAAGACATTGAAGTCAAAGGTGGTATATGAAGATATTCACATTGAAGACTATGACAAGAGAAGACACCACATGAAGCCTATGGAGCTCGAAGACTTAGATCTTTCGTAGTTCTTTTTCTTTTGTGCTGAGTCATAGGAACCACCGTACTGCTAAGTGGGGTCCAAGAGAACCAGTCAGACTGACAGAAGTGATGCCTAACCAAAAACCTATGTCTTCGAGTGAAGACTATGAGAGCGAATCTTGTCCAGAGTCGGACAAGTCACCTTTGCTTGTAGCCCAAGTAAAGTTGCCGTGTGAGTTTGAAATCTGACCGTTGGAACACGTGTCAGTTCCTTAGTGACCCAGGGTCATTTCGGACAAATCAGGTCGGGTTGCCAAGTGGCTATAAATAGCCCACCCCCCACAACCATAAATGGTTGGCTGCTCAGATTGAGAGTACGGCTTTTGTTGTTTGAGAGCAACCCACCTCAATGCCTTTGAGAGAGAATTCCTTGCGAGGATAAAGCCCTAACCACCCAGAGCCAGAGAGAGTTGGGCATAACTTAAGTCTTCTTGTCTGTGTGATCTGAAGACTTATTACACTTGAGGACTGTGCATCCTCCAGCCGGTTAGGCGTCGCGTTCTGAGCATCCAAGAGACATTGTGGATTGCCGGTGAATGAAGTCTGTGAAGGTTTGGGAGTCTACCTTGAAGACTTACCAGAGTGATTGGGCGAGGTCTGTGTGACCTTAGCTCAAGGGGATTATGGTGAGGACTGGGTGTCCTGAGCTGCGTGTTCATGACTGGGTGTCCGGGACTGTGTGTCCTAAGGTTTAAATACCTAGCCGCCCCAACCAGACGTACAGTTGTCACAGCAATTGGAACTGGTCCAACAAATCATTATCTTCAACGAGTCACTGGTTTCATCTTCCCTTCCCTTTACTTATTGTTGCTCCTTGTGAAGTCATTGTATGTTTGCACTATCTTTTGTCTTCACTGAGTGACTGCATGTTCTGTATGGCTTCATAATATCTTCCTACCTGATCCTTACTACATTGCTGCTATTAAGTCATTGTGCTTTCACTTCATTGAATACTTGACTATGGCTTGCCTAGTGTAGTCTACCTTCCGCTGCATGGTAATAGGTTTATTTCTATCGTTTGTCTTCATAACTTCCATGCTTTGAAGACTTTCATAAAAATCGCCTATTCACCCCCCTCTAGTCGATATAACGCACTTTCAATTGGTATTAGAGCAAGGTGCTCCCTTGTTCTGTGTGATTCGGTTTAACCACCTGGAGTTTTAGCTATGTCGACTGCAGGGATAATTAAAGTCTCCGCTGCGTGCCCCGTCTTTGATGGAACTGAATATCCCTACTGGAAGAATAAGATGTGCATGCATCTTGAAGCCATTGATGTCGACCTATAGTATGTCGTCGAAAACGGCATTCCCAAGGCTGGAGAAGGTGTCACTGCTGCTGACATCAAGAAATTTGTTCAACTGGACTCTACTGCCAAGAATATCATCTGTGGTCACCTGACCAAAGGACAGTATGGCCGTGTGAGTGCTTTGAAGACATCTAAGCTGGTCTAGGACTGGCTCTCCAAGGTCAATGAAGGCATCTCAACCCAGAGAGATCAGAGAATCAGTGTCCTTCGCAACCTCTTCAACCGCTTCAAGCGAAATGATAATGAGAATGTCCAGCACACTTTTGACCGACTCACTGACATCACAAATGAGCTTCAAGCCCTCGGCGCTACTGAGATCACCAAACATGAAGTCGTCAAGACACTACTAAGATCACTTGATAGTTCGTTTGACATCCTAGCCCTGATGATTCAAGAACGTCCTGATTTCAAGACACTCGATCCATCTGACAT
>NW_025250869.1:0-2139 GCF_018294505.1 Triticum aestivum | reverse complement strand
AACTCATCGTATCTCAACGGCTCAAAGAGGACAAGAGCGAGCTGAATTTCCTCACGAAGACCACCCCTGAACTGATAGATCATGCTCTTCTCATCAGGAACATCCTGCTTGGCAAAACGGGCGAGCTTCTGGAACAACTTGTTGTAGTCATAGACAGACAAAGAGCCTTGCTTCAGATTGCGGAATTCCTGACGCTTACTCTCAACCACACTTTGAGGGATGTGATGAGCGCGGAAATCTTGACGGAAATCGTCCCAAGTGATCAGACGTCCACCTCTGGAATCCTTGTACTGCTGGAACCACTCTGCAGCCTGATCTTTGAGCTGGAAAGAAGCAAACTTGACGAAATCTTCAGGCCTGACGTTGCTGCATTCAAAATGCTTGCCCAGATCCACTAGCCAATCGTCAGCATCAGTAGCCTCAACACAACTGCTGAACGTCTTTGGGCCATTTGCGAGGAACTGGTTCAGAGTAGCAAAGTGGTGCTGATTGTGGCCTTGATTCCCTTGACTGCCTTGATTGCGCTCTTGGAGGATTTGCATGATCAACTGTGTATTTGCATTAGTAGCTGCCATCACAGCTTGCCATGCTTCCGGAGGAGGCGGAGGTGGAGGCGGATCAGGATTCGGAGTCGTGCGCATTGGAGGAGCCATCCTGAAGAGGTTGACCACCATTAGCACATTGATAGACAACAATATAGAAGCTGAATCCAACGGAATGAAAATTGCAACAAATAGTCTTCACATCCGAACAAAATGAACGAATGCATTCCTCTTCAAATGGTCACATATCCATAAATTGAGAAGCCACGAAGAATTAAGGAAGAGAAATAATTCAACAAGGTACGGATCAAGAACGAATAATCGGTAAGAAATCCCAATCTCGAACCAATATCCGTGGAAGAAGAACTAGAGCTACTAGAATTCCCACCTATGAAATTCCGAACCTTTCCGGTTATGCAATCAGGTGTTGGGGATACAGGGGAAGCACAATATCTCACCCAAACTAGCAAATCCTACATCCAGCTGTATCCATCCTTCAACACATAACCAGGAAAACTTCGGAAACCATCTACCTCAACCTTCGAAAAGCATCCGTTATACAAGTTATGGCGATACTCCCGAACTCCCGCCCCAGTACTGGGTGGCGTCGAGGTTATCTCACCAACGAACTGCATAAAGGAGATTTCCGATGTCGCGCACATATCTCAAGTATACCAGAATTGCAACGATAAAATTGTGACGACAACACCTCGGAGCTCAACTCCCCGGGACACTGCCACAACCCCTAAAGACAGGAGGCACCAAGAACAATGTTCTCGTCACAAAACCATCGGAACAAAACCAAGATACTCGCGTGATCCTAAAAAAATTTTTTAGTGAAATTTGAGAAGAGAAGAGTCAAAACTCTACGTCAGGATGCCTTACCAGAGCGATGAGGAGACTGGGAAGTAAAAGAATTCCTAAGCTCTCCGATATATAATTCCTAAGGACTCAAAACATTTTTCTAGACACAACTCGGCTGCTAAAACGATCAAGCAATGGGGCTCCTAAGGTCGGGGATGGCTCTGATACCAACTTGTAACGCCCTCGATGCGGCTATAGCTCCCACGTGTCGAGGCACGACTTAGAGGCATAACCGCATTGAAAGCAATGTCGCAAGTCAGGCAATCATTACAACATCCCATGTAATTTATAATAAAAGGGGGAGATAACATAGTTGGCTTACACTCGCCACATCACATCAGAGTACATAAATAACATCCATCAAACAAACACTCATGGCCCGACTACGGCGCCAAAATAGAAAAGACCCCCAACATGCGACAAGGTCCTGAATCGATAACCCCAACTAGGCACCACTACTGATCATCCGGAAAAGACACGTAGTATCGCTGAGAGTCCTCGTCGAACTCCCACTTGAGCTCGTAATCGTCAACTGGAGCAGAAACACCTGGACCTGCATCTGGAGTTGTAGTATCTGTGAGCCACAGGGACTCAGCAATCTCACACCCACGCGATCAAGACTATTTAAGCTCATAGGAATGGATAAGGCAAAATATGTGGAGCTGCAGCAAGCGACTAGCATATGTGGTGGCTAACTTATACGCAAAAGAGAGCGAGAAGAGAAGGCGAAGCA
>NW_025250868.1:0-2139 GCF_018294505.1 Triticum aestivum | reverse complement strand
CACTTAACACGCACTTGTTGATATATCTAGCATATCAATCCTTTTAAACCTTGTTGATGTCTAGGACTTTGTTCATGTTCATGAGTCTGCTGAAATTTTGAAAAAATATTTTAAACTTTCGTTCATATTACATATCATATTTTGAATATTTTTCAAAAAAAATCAAAACTATATTTTTTTTTCTGTTACTAGTGGCGCACCTTGCAAATGGTGCGCCACTACTAAGTTTGAAATTTTTTCCATTTTTTCCCTCCAGATTTTAAAAGCCCCGTAACTTTTTTTGTTAGGTTTTTGGGGATTCTAAAAATGTTCAACGGGGTTCTCCCGTTGAATTCGGATGTAACTTTTCGAGTAGATGATTTTTCATATAAAAAACTTTTTAATTCGAGTTCGTATGCAAAAGTTATGCCCATTTTACAAATTCCAGAGAGATTTTGCAAATAAAGTCGAAATTCATATTTGTAAATTTTCCCAACAACTAGGCCACATATCACATGGGAAACTTATTTTATTTTATTTTATTGACATTTTCATCATTTTCTTTTATTTTTTTTTAAACTGAAAAGGCGGTCCCGGGGTGCATTCGGTGGAATTTTTGGGCAAAACTAGTAATGGCGCACCGTAGGTGTGGTGCACCGTGGGTGTGGTGCGCCATTACTAGTTTAACTAGTAATGGCGCACTATCCCCCGGTGCGCCATTACTAGTTTTAAAAAAAATGTTAGTAGTGGCGCACCACATGTGTGGTGCGCCATTAATGTCCATATTATCTATAGGCCTTTTCCTAGTAGTGCATGGTAGATTGACCCAATTGAGTGATGGTAAATCATTTTTTTAATTGAACAGATCAGGAGTAGACGTGACAAACTGAGCTATGGGAGATTGACCCAATTGAGTCGATTGTAAATCATTGAAAAAAAGAGTCATATTTTAGTCTTTTAGATAGGTTGAGATAGAAGTTATTTAAAAAAATTGAATTATTTTTTTACGATGAAATGTATGAGTCGATCTACATCGTAATAAATCGGTCCCATCAGATTAATGGCTCGTAAAATCTAAAAATCATGTTTTAGTCTTTTAGATAGATTGAGATAGAAGTTATTTAAAATTATTTTTTAAAAATTATTTTTTTACAATGAAATTTATGAGTCGATCTACACCGTAATAATTCGGTCCCACAAGATTAACGGCTCGTAAAATCTAATTTACGTGGGAATTTCTAGGAAGTCAAGAATTAGTATAGGTATAGATAGATAGATAGATAGATAGATATAGATTGAAATTTGAGCCCACTATCAATCGATTTTGGGGGTGAATTAACTGGTGCATGCATTTCTACTGTTGCTATCATTGGCATTGGGAAGACTAGTCCAACCAATATCAATGGTTTTGCTATCTCTTAGGCAACCGAGAAAATAACTATTTCCGAGTCAACTCTAATAACCCCTTCTATCTCCCAATGAAACAAAATAGCCCTTCTATCCGAGTGAGGACTTGTGTAGGACCAGCTACATGTAGCCCATTATTTCAAACAAATTGAATAATGATATTTCCAAGTTACAACAAAAAGCATGAGAAATCTTATACATATTCACGATGATCTGTATTGTTTAAAAATATTATGATTTGCAAGCTACGCAAAAAAATGAAATCCCGGCCCAACAATAAAAAAAGTTGGCCCATTTTCATGTACGTATTTGTCTTTTTTGCCTATGCTACATATGAAAATATATTGTAATGGAAATTTTCTCAAATGTATTATATATGTATTTCTGTATGTACAAAAAAACATTTTTTTGCACTGTGGAAAATGGTATTTTTAAAACAGGCTACATGTAGCCCGTCCTACATTGGCAATTTTCGCTTCTATCCACATGTTATAAAAAGGGCGAGAAGATCTTGGTTGAGCTGTTATAGCTATTTGTAAATTACCCATCACTTTTTTTATATAGTTACATTGTTACATGAACAGCGGTGATTGAAATGACCTAACTAGATCTATGCATGCGTGACATCATGCTGACGTAGGATGCATGCACGTCCCGGCAGAATTAGCTAACTGATCCTCCTTTCGATATGAGATCGATTTGGACACAGCCTGTGTTCCACGTACGTTTGTGTGCATGTAATCATAGCAGTGG
>NW_025250867.1:0-2139 GCF_018294505.1 Triticum aestivum | reverse complement strand
GTCAGGAAGGTTGGGATGCGGACGACGAAGAAATTCAATGCCCACCCACCACCCACTTCGTAGCCACTGTCGAAAGCGTACACGACGTGCTCGATTTCGACTCCGAAGACATCCACGGTATGGACGACGATGTAGGGGACAACCATGAACCAGCGCCTATAGGATGCTGGACAACCACCTCATCCCATGATGTATACATGGTGGATACACCTAAAGGAAATGAAGACGAGGAACAACGGGATGCTACGAAGGATAAATCCCTCGAAAAGCAGTCAAAACGGCAACGTAAACGCCGAACCAAGTCCCGCCTCAACAGAGACCCAGCCATAGAGCAGGGCGAACCGCTGGACGATGAACATGCTATCGAGAAATCGTCCGAACAAGACAACTTGGATAAACAACCCGTCCCCGGCGAAGACAACAGTCCGGACAATCTCACGCCGGACAAATTGTTGGAGCAAAATAACCTCCACAAAAGGCTCGTCGCCACTGCGCGCAGCCTGAAAAAGCAGAAGCGGAAGCTCAAAACAGCGGAAGATGCACTCAGAATCAGATGGAGCAAAGTATTCAATACCGCAGACAAATACGGCGACAGTCGCCGAACAAAGAGCTACCCAAAGAGAAAGCTACTGCCCGAATTTGACGAGGAGACCTTAGAGCCCCCACAATCAAAAAGTAAGAAGGCCACCCGGTCGGATGGACGACCCCACGGCAAAAAGAGAGCGGCAAATGGCGCCGCACACAAGCCGGTATGCGATCCGCATAAGGATTCACACCAAAAGGATGGCCCAGTTAGGTCCATCTACGGGCCAAGAAAGCAAGCTCTTCAAAGCAATGCAACACGCCAAATATCCGAACATCACGGCACACCCAAATATAGGGGCGCCGCACACCCCCTGTGTTTCACCGATGAGGTGTTGGATCACGAATTCCCAGCGGGATTCAAACCCGTAAACATAGAGGCATACGACGGAACAACAGACCCTGGAGTCTGGATTGAGGACTATATCCTCTACATACACATGGCTAGAGGAGATGATCTCCACGCCATAAAATACTTACCCCTCAAGCTCAAAGGGCAAGCCCGGCATTGGCTCAAAGGCCTCCCAGAAAATACCATTGGAAGTTGGGAAGAGCTCGAGGATACTTTTCGGGCAAATTTTCAAGGGACTTATGTCCATCCTCCGGATGCAGACGATTTAAGTCATATAACTCAACAACCCGGAGAGTCAGCCCGCAAATTCTGGAACAGGTTCCTCACCAAAAAGAACCAAATAGTCGACTGTCCGGACGCCGAAGCCTTAGCAGTTTTCACACACAACGTCCGAGACGAATGGCTCGCCAGACACCTCGGCCAAGAGAAGCCGAGAACCATGGCTGCATTAACAAGCCTCATGACCCGCTTTTGCGCGGGAGAGGATAGCTGGCTAGCAAGATGCAGCACCAGCGACCCAAGTACATCCGAAGTCAGGGATGGAAGTGGAAAACCACGATGCAACAAGGACCAGCACCGGATTAAAGGGAACGGTCCAAAGAGCGCGGCAGTCAACGCCGGATTCAAAAGCTCACGGCAGAACAATAAAAAACTGCCCCTTAAGGACAATAGCGATGAGCTATCCAACTTAAACAAAATCTTGGACAAGATATGTCAAATCCATAGTACTCCCGGGAGGCCTGCAAACCATACCCGCATAAATTGTTGGGTCTTCAAACAGTCCGGCAGACTCAACGCCGAACACAAGGGGCTCGACACACCAAGTGAAGATGATGACGAGCACCACAAGCAGAGCCCCGGAAAACAAAAGAATTTCCCACAAGAGGTTAAAACAGTAAACTCACTTCACGTGATCAAAGGGAAAAACAGAGCGGCGCCCGCTAAAATGCGCGCCGCATAAACTACCCTAGCGGAGTACCAACACTGGTTGTCAAAACCAATCACCTTCGACCATCAGGACTATTCCGAAAGTATTCGGAACGCAGGATGGACTGCCTTGATATTGGATTCTATAATTGACGGATTCCAATTTACACAAGTCCTCATGGATGGTGGCAGTGACATAAACCTGATATATCAGGACACAATCCGCAGGATGGGGATAGACCTAACCAAAATTCGCCACAACAACACCTCCTTTAAAG
>NW_025250866.1:0-2139 GCF_018294505.1 Triticum aestivum | reverse complement strand
TGCATGGATGACACAACGTATCGCCAGCTAGATAGAGATCCCGGGTCTTCGAAAACCGTGTTCATGGGACATCGAAGGTGGCTTCGCGACGATGACCCGTGGAGGAAACGCAAGGATCTGTTCGATGGTGAAACCGAACCCTGAAAACGCCCGTGTACGAGGAGCGGCGAGGAAATAGACAAGCTGTTGAAAAATTGGAAAGACTGCCCACTGCCGGGAAAGAAGCAAAAGGCGCCAGAGCCGGGAAAGAAGCGAAAGGCGCCAGAGCCGCTGCTGAAGGTATGGAAAACAAGGTCTGTTTTCTGGGACTTGCCGTACTGGAAGATCCACCGTGTGCCTCACAGCCTTGATGTCATGCATATCACGAAGAACGTGTGCGAGAGTCTGCTTGGTACCCTGCTCAACATGCCAGAGAGGACCAAAGATGGGCCGAAAGCAAGGGCAGACTTGAAATCAATGGGCATCAGGCAGGAGCTTCACGCTAATGATGATGATGATGATGATATGATGATGATGATGATGATGATGATGATGATGAGGCGAAGCAGGACACAGTAAGTCGTCGCAAAGGCAAAAGGCCAAGAAGACCGGAAATGACTACCCTCCCGCGTGCTTCACTCTAAGTCAGGAGGAGATCGAGCAGTTTTTCACCTGCCTCCTAGGAGTAAAACTTCCTTACGGTTACGCGGGGAAGATAAGCAGATACCTAGACCCAGCGAAGCAGAAGTTCAGTGGGATGAAGTCTCACGACTGTCACGTGCTGATGATGCAGATACTTCCAGTTGCAATCCGTGGGATCATGGACGTGCACATCCGTGAAATGCTATTTGGCCTATGCAACTTTTTCGATGTCATCTCTCGGAAGTCGATTGGCGTGAGGCAACTCAGAAGGCTACAGGAAGAGATTGTGGTGATACTATGCGAGCTTGAGATGTACTTCCCGCCCGCATTCTTCGACGTTATGGTGCATCTGCTGGTCCATATAGTGGAGGATATCATCCAACTCGGGCCGACGTTCCTGCACAGCAAGATGCCATTCGAAAGGATGAATGGTGTCATCAAAGGATACGTTCGCAACATGTCACGTCCAGAGGGAAGTATAGCCAGGGGCTTTCTGACGGAAGAGTGCATCTCCTACTGCACGAATTATCTAGGCATTGAGAACCCCGTTGGTCTGCCCGTCAACAGGCACCTCGGCAGGCTCGCTGGATGGGGTCACCGTGAGGGTCGCCGCGAAATGCATGTCGACTTAGAGGGTCGCTCGCCGACTTTGAAAGAGCAAACCTAGTCGCGCTACAACACATAGACGTGGTCGATCCTTGGGTGGTAGAGCACAAAACCTTTATTAAGAAGACATACAATGACCGAGGCCAACAGAGGACGGACGGAGATATAATCAAAGAGCACAACTCATGTTTCACGCGTTGGTTCAAGCAGAAGCTTCTGTCGTACCCTTTACATGAGGATTCTTTCGCGGAAGAACAACTCATATTCGCCTTGTCACAGGGCGCCGAGCACAACCTGATGACCTATGAGGCGTACGATATCAACGGCTACACATTCTACACCGAGGCCAAGGACATGAAGAGCGATGGTTATCAGAACTCCGGGGTAACGATGGAATCCTACACCGGTAATGACAAGGACAGATACTACGGAAGGATCGAGGAGATCTGGGAGCTGAGCTACGCTGGAGAGAAGGTCCCAATGTTCCGTGTCAGATGGGCGAAGAGCGTCCTAAAAGAAGACCGGTATTTCACCACCATGGTTATACCCGAAGCCAAATCCAAGACCGCGGGCGCAAACGTCACCGCGAAAAATGAGCCATGGGTACTGGCTTCCCAAGTTGACCAATGCTTCTTCACTACCGACCCATCAAAGCCCAGTCGTGTTGTCGTGAGGAGAGGCAAAAGGAAGATCATCGGAATGGATGGAGTAGCCAATGAGCAAGACTTCGACAAGTACGGCGACCCGAGGATCGAACATGACGACGATGATGAAGTAGCAGCATACACCACAAGAAGAAGAAGGACCACCCTACCTAAAGGACGTCCGTTCCACAGAAGAACTCCATTTGCGAAAAAGAAGGGCAAGAAGATTGTGAACAGATAGCTAGCTAAGATCGATTGTATTTAAATC
>NW_025250865.1:0-2139 GCF_018294505.1 Triticum aestivum | reverse complement strand
TGCATGGATGACACAACGTATCGCCAGCTAGATAGAGATCCCGGGTCTTCGAAAACCGTGTTCATGGGACATCGAAGGTGGCTTCGCGACGATGACCCGTGGAGGAAACGCAAGGATCTGTTCGATGGTGAAACCGAACCCTGAAAACGCCCGTGTACGAGGAGCGGCGAGGAAATAGACAAGCTGTTGAAAAATTGGAAAGACTGCCCACTGCCGGGAAAGAAGCAAAAGGCGCCAGAGCCGGGAAAGAAGCGAAAGGCGCCAGAGCCGCTGCTGAAGGTATGGAAAACAAGGTCTGTTTTCTGGGACTTGCCGTACTGGAAGATCCACCGTGTGCCTCACAGCCTTGATGTCATGCATATCACGAAGAACGTGTGCGAGAGTCTGCTTGGTACCCTGCTCAACATGCCAGAGAGGACCAAAGATGGGCCGAAAGCAAGGGCAGACTTGAAATCAATGGGCATCAGGCAGGAGCTTCACGCTAATGATGATGATGATGATGATATGATGATGATGATGATGATGATGATGATGATGAGGCGAAGCAGGACACAGTAAGTCGTCGCAAAGGCAAAAGGCCAAGAAGACCGGAAATGACTACCCTCCCGCGTGCTTCACTCTAAGTCAGGAGGAGATCGAGCAGTTTTTCACCTGCCTCCTAGGAGTAAAACTTCCTTACGGTTACGCGGGGAAGATAAGCAGATACCTAGACCCAGCGAAGCAGAAGTTCAGTGGGATGAAGTCTCACGACTGTCACGTGCTGATGATGCAGATACTTCCAGTTGCAATCCATGGGATCATGGACGTGCACATCCGTGAAATGCTATTTGGCCTATGCAACTTTTTCGATGTCATCTCTCGGAAGTCGATTGGCGTGAGGCAACTCAGAAGGCTACAGGAAGAGATTGTGGTGATACTATGCGAGCTTGAGATGTACTTCCCGCCCGCATTCTTCGACGTTATGGTGCATCTGCTGGTCCATATAGTGGAGGATATCATCCAACTCGGGCCGACGTTCCTGCACAGCAAGATGCCATTCGAAAGGATGAATGGTGTCATCAAAGGATACGTTCGCAACATGTCACGTCCAGAGGGAAATATAGCCAGGGGCTTTCTGACGGAAGAGTGCATCTCCTACTGCACGAATTATCTAGGCATTGAGAACCCCGTTGGTCTGCCCGTCAACAGGCACCTCGGCAGGCTCGCTGGATGGGGTCACCGTGAGGGTCGCCGCGAAATGCATGTCGACTTAGAGGGTCGCTCGCCGACTTTGAAAGAGCAAACCTAGTCGCGCTACAACACATAGACGTGGTCGATCCTTGGGTGGTAGAGCACAAAACCTTTATTAAGAAGACATACAATGACCGAGGCCAACAGAGGACGGACGGAGATATAATCAAAGAGCACAACTCATGTTTCACGCGTTGGTTCAAGCAGAAGCTTCTGTCGTACCCTTTACATGAGGATTCTTTCGCGGAAGAACAACTCATATTCGCCTTGTCACAGGGCGCCGAGCACAACCTGATGACCTATGAGGCGTACGATATCAACGGCTACACATTCTACACCGAGGCCAAGGACATGAAGAGCGATGGTTATCAGAACTCCGGGGTAACGATGGAATCCTACACCGGTAATGACAAGGACAGATACTACGGAAGGATCGAGGAGATCTGGGAGCTGAGCTACGCTGGAGAGAAGGTCCCAATGTTCCGTGTCAGATGGGCGAAGAGCGTCCTAAAAGAAGACCGGTATTTCACCACCATGGTTATACCCGAAGCCAAATCCAAGACCGCGGGCGCAAACGTCACCGCGAAAAATGAGCCATGGGTACTGGCTTCCCAAGTTGACCAATGCTTCTTCACTACCGACCCATCAAAGCCCAGTCGTGTTGTCGTGAGGAGAGGCAAAAGGAAGATCATCGGAATGGATGGAGTAGCCAATGAGCAAGACTTCGACAAGTACGGCGACCCGAGGATCGAACATGACGACGATGATGAAGTAGCAGCATACACCACAAGAAGAAGAAGGACCACCCTACCTAAAGGACGTCCGTTCCACAGAAGAACTCCATTTGCGAAAAAGAAGGGCAAGAAGATTGTGAACAGATAGCTAGCTAAGATCGATTGTATTTAAATC
>NW_025250864.1:0-2140 GCF_018294505.1 Triticum aestivum | reverse complement strand
TGAAATTAATTTGCATTCATGTCTAGTTCAATAATTGATGTTGTCAAAATTCATCTTCATTTGCAATGTGCTCGCATTGTGGAAAACTAAACCAGGGAACATGTTCAAGAGGGAACTACCTCTGCAGCATGAGATTGTTTCTCCGGTAACACACCGAAATCCGTTATTTTCGGAAAATTGATCCAACAGTCTGCAAATACCTTTTCTTACGCTAGTCAAATGTTCAAGCTTCTAAATAAACCTCTTTCTATTTTGTCCAAAGAAAATAATACATCTAACACCGGTTAGGTTGTCCCTAATAGGACAAATACATGACTAATTCTATACAAAAAAAATTAGTGTCCTCAGCAAGAAGTAGGGACCAACCTTTGTGGACACTATGTTTGCAGACACATAATCTCCATCTGCAAATCTGCTGATAGTTGTGTTGATCCTCGCGAATTAGTACCAGTAAGTCTATCCTAATTAATATCTTCTACTCCACTCATATGGCACATTCTGATCTTAAAAATGCTGCAACTCATCTTAGAACCGAGGACCCCTGAACCGTTCCCGGCTAGTGAATTGCTGATGGTTCGGAGATTTATCAGCGACTTCTTCCTGAATCACTACATCAATCCCACTGGTGATAATGAAGATTTCAGCATGCCTTGTCCTAAAACATTGAGTAGGAGTTAGCCGCTAAACATATACGCATGGATCCATTGTTTTCCATCTGATGAGGTCTTCATATTTTGTACACTATGGTTAATTATGTAATGCATATATGTGTGGAAAAATCATTGGAATTTAGCTACCATATGTTCAATTGCAATTGTTGCAAAATCTGATGCATGTTTTTCCCGTGGACACTATTTGTTCAATTGAATATTGTGGCAAATTTGCTTTTTGCGTGCCGATTCAAAATGGGATATTTTTGTTTATTTGTTCAATTGAATATTGTGGCGAATTGGCTTTTTGCATGCCAATTCAAAATGGGATATTTTTGTTTTAACCTGGCAATTGCTCCGCACATGGTTCAACTAAATCAGTGTGTGCGATCGACATAGGAAAGCATACATCAATCACAGCGGAACCGTCGGTGATACACAACAGATCACAAATGATTTGCAGCGCTACTACGTGTGCGTAGGCTCTCCGGAACCATTTGTAATATTGTCACACCCTAGCTAGTTCATGCATTAGAGTGTTGCATCATGTCTATCCTTTCATCAGAAACTTGAAATGGGGATGTCAGAACCCCCAGCCCCCTCTGAAACCAACTAGGGTTTACTAAAAACTTTTTCAATGAACCTGAAATGCCCTTCTAAAATGTCCATCATTTTTGTCTTGGTTCAGAACCTCTGCCAAAAGTGTTGCACAATTTTCTAGGTCATCTTAGGGTCTTTGAATTAAATGATAAGTATTTGAATTTGGGTATTTAAAATTATATAAAATATTTCAAATGCTCAAATATTCCTAAACTGAAATGTTTCATGTTGGAAATATTCCAACTTTGGACCAAGAGCAGTTTGGTGATTTTAGGAGTTGCCTAGGTATTTTTAATAATTCAACAAAGTTGCAGAAAAATAGAAAAAGAAAAAAAAGCAGAAAGGAAGGACTTACCTGGCGCCTGCAACCCGGCCCACCTACCGGCCCAGCCCAGCGCTGCGCCAGCGAGCTGCTTGCCGGCCAGGCAGGCAGGCAAGGTGCTCGAAGGCGAGCACCGCATGGGTGCCACGCAACTGCTCGCCGCCTCGCCGCTCCACTCACCCGGCTAATGCCGTGGATCGACCCCTCTCTCTCCCCCGACCCCCCCAGACGCCCCCTCTCCTCTCCAGCTCCTCCCCCTCGCGCTCCCCAGCCATGGCCGACGCCACCGCCGCCGCTCCATCATCGTAGCCGCGCTCCCCGCCGCCCGTGCTCCGTCTCGTGGTGTCTAGGAGCTCCGCCGCCGTCCACTTCGTCGAGCTAACCGAGCCCCGCGTGCTCGTGAGGCCTGAGTCCACCGCACCGACCTCGCCCGAGTTCGTCGTCGCCGGAGATCCCCTTCAACGCCGTCGCCGCATCAGCTTGTCCCCAACCCCGCCGGTGACCTTTACGGGTGCTTTGTGAGCCTAGCTACCCCTCCTACCCTTCCTCTCTCTCCCCCGAGCCGTGT
>NW_025250863.1:0-2140 GCF_018294505.1 Triticum aestivum | reverse complement strand
GTATTCCCATCGCAGGAGAAACCCCCGAGGCTCGTGCCTTGGAGGAGGCGCGTCTGGCCAATTTGGCCGAGCGCACTCGACTGGAGAACCTTCAGCGAGCACTCGACGAGCGCGCGCGGCAACGAGTTCCCGACACCAGTCGACGTCAACTCTTCCCGCCGACTCAGGTATATCGAACCCCAATTCAGAATTTAGCAGCTACGACCCGTATAGCAGAGTCCATTCAGCCTTCGCAGTCGGAAGCTGGCAGAGGTTTGCTGCAGATCAGGGATCTGCTCCGGGCAGCAGGAGATCAGAATTCAGCCGTGTCTCAGTCGCGCAACAGAATTCACAGTCGATCTGTCACTGTGAATACGGTTCAGTCGGCTCACAGCCCCAGATCGCCTCCGCGGCGCGAAGGGCGTGAGAATCGGCGAGATCAATATGGCGGCAGACTCGACCGAGATGATAGGCGTCGAGTGCCCTATTCCCCTCCGAGGGGTGGGTCTTACGCTCCTCGGCAGCCAGATGATAGGCGTCAGTACAGTACAGGGCGTAGGGTTCCAGTTGACCCCAGAGAGCCAGGCTTCGACGCGCGATCCATTATCGTGCAAGGGTTGGTCGACCGGAACAGAGCCCATCGAGGCGCACTCGACAGAGATGTACCCACGAGCAGTCGAGTACATGTTTCTGGTCCTGAATGTTTCAGCAGAGCTATCGGAGCCACAGTTATCCCCCCCAATTTCAGGTTGGCAACAGGAGTCAGCAAGTTCACTGGTGAGTCTAAGCCTGAAACTTGGCTTGAAGACTACCGAGTGGCAGTTCAGATCGGTGGTGGGAACGACGAGGTGGCCATGAAGCATTTGCCCCTCATGTTGGAAGGCTCTGCCAGGGCATGGTTGACTCAATTACCTCCTAGCAGCATTTACACTTGGGAAGATCTGTCCCGAGTGTTCGTCAGAACGTTTGAAGGGACTTGCAAGCGACCAGCGGGATTGACAGAGTTGCAAGTCTGCGTGCAGAAAACTAATGAGACTCTCAGAGAGTATATTCAGAGGTGGATCACTTTGCACCACACTGTGGAAAATGTCTCTGATCATCAGGCAGTATGCGCCTTCAAAGACGGCGTCAAGAACAGAGAACTGAGTTTGAAATTTGGTCGAACCGGTGACATGACCTTGAGTCGGATGATGGAGATTGCTACCAAGTACGCCAACGGCGAAGAAGAATACCGACTCCGAAGCGGCAAGCACAAGCCGAGTCAGTCGGAAAAAGGAAACACCAGTCGGAAACAGAAGCGGAAGGCTGAACCGGCAGCTCCTGGAGAGGCTCTGGCCGTGACTCAAGGAAAGTTTAAGGGGAAACCAAAAGGATCCTGGAACCCCAAGAAGGTAAAGGATAAAGAAGGGAACGACGTGATGGATATGACGTGTCACATTCACACGAAGAAAGATGAAGAGGGGAATATCATTTACCCAAAGCACACCACTCGCCAATGTCGACTCCTGATCCAGCAGTTTCAGGGAAAACAGTCTAAGGACAAGGAGAAGGAGTCGGACAAGGCCGAAGACAAAGAGGACAGTGAGGGAGGATATCCGCATATCAACTCCACTCTGATGATCTTTGCAGATGTGGAAAGCAGAAGTCGACTGAAAGTGATTAACCGAGAGGTGAACATGGTTGCCCCAGCAAAGGCAAATTATCTGAAGTGGTCTCAAACACCCATCACATTCGACCAATCTGATCACCCGACTCATATTGCCACCCCCGGGAGGCAAGCTTTGGTGGTCGATCCAATTGTCGAAGGCACTCGACTGACAAAGGTGCTGATGGATGGTGGAAGTGGGCTGAACTTATTGTATGCAGACACATTGAAAGGTATGGGCATTCCGATGTCCCGACTGAGCACTAGTAACATGAGCTTCCATGGAGTTATACCAGGGAAGAAGGCCGAGTCACTCGGCCAGATAGCTTTGGACGTAGTGTTTGGTGATTCGAAGCATTTTCGCAAAGAAAAGTTGACGTTTGAGGTCGTGGATTTTCAAAGTGCATATCATGCCATTTTGGGGAGACCAGCCTATGCACGGTTCATGGCTCGACCATGTTACGTGTACCTCAAATTGAAGATGCCCGGTCCCAAAGGTGTGATCACTGTCACCGG
>NW_025250862.1:1206-2140 GCF_018294505.1 Triticum aestivum | reverse complement strand
AAAAAAAGAAGTCATGCATAGAAGCAAATCAGAAATGATACATTTATTGTCACCATGTGTGGTGCATATTAGGAGGGATGAGTTGGCACTTTTCTAATAAGATTGAGCGCATCATATTCATTTTTGGCTTAAAACATTGTAGTGGAGCCTCTTGCAAGATTGATGTCTGTGATGAAGTGGTATATACAAAGCCTTAGCAAATTGTTGCATGCGGCCTACAGATGGCTTGTTATGTCTCAACCTAAGGACGTGCATGTTGAGGTTCTATTTCGTTCGATGATCTTAAAAATAATTTAGTGAGATTTATCCATGAATGTTAACAGGGCAGAGAACTCAAAAATAAGCCAAGAACATCCCTTCCATGCCCGATTAGCTGCTTGCCATACTGTTGTCCAAAAAGCATGAAATGCAGAAAATATGAAGTGGACTGAATTTATTCCTATTAGAATCTTGGCATGCATTGCTGAGTATTTGTCTTGAGTCAATCCAAGACATGATGTAATTAGTAACAGAAACATTCGATGAAATGAATGAATAGCCACTGAAAATAATTAATCTGAAATCATGATGAGAAGACTCTATAGTGGAAATTGGCTCCATTGGCCCGCAGACTCGCAAAGTAACTAAATTAGGTGCTCTTCAACCGGTATGGTACTCACACTACATCAGTAAGGAAATGTAAAAACACACAGAGCCATACACATCAACATGGGCTAGAATAAAGAACTTTTTTCCTTCACTTGTTATATATGAAAATCAATATATGAGCTGATTTTAAAAAAAGAATCATCTCCTTCACTTCAAGAAATTGTGACTAACTGCAGGGTGTGGAGAAATAGCAAACAATTAATCTTAAGCAAGATATAGCCTGTTTGATATAAATGTGATCTTGGAACATAAATATAAATATGAAAAGGGCCATCTATACAACACC
>NW_025250862.1:0-1111 GCF_018294505.1 Triticum aestivum | reverse complement strand
AGTGCGGGCTTTCAGAGGCCGAGCATGAGGCAGGCCGGAATCTGGGCCATTGAAATGTGCGTTGGGATCTAAAATCTGTCATGCTGCTGGCAGACCACTGTCAGGCTAGTCACGAATATACGGTCCGGGATACACCTAGTAGCGTACATGTTTGGCCCATGGCCTGCTCCTGTACCTCTTCTAGTCTTCGCTGCGGCGTCGCACACGTGAAGGCTGCTACATCCTGTGTACCCGCTCTCCTCTCTCTCTTCCATTATTCCCGTCGCCCCGCTCTCCTCTGTCTCTTCCATTATTCCCGTCGCCAGCTACCTCTCGTCTGCTCATGGCTCCGCCACACCCTACCTCAGCTCCAACAATGCGCGTGCGACCGAAGCGATGGCCGGAGCACTCGTCCTCTTCCATTCCGGCGGCCAAACCACCCGGATCCCGCGTCATCTTCCACTCCGGCGGCCAGATCACCTCGAGCCTGCGCAACACCGGATCTGCAGAGGACGCGGTCCTCGTCCATGGATCTGGCCGAGGGAAATCATTTTCTCCATTGTTTCCGTCGGTGAGGCTGGATCACATCCTGTACTTTGCTTTTCTTCTAGTTATTGTTCATCACCAGCGAGATGTGCTCCATTCGTGTTGAGTGCCATGCGTGCGTCTTCTTATTGACCGCCCGCCGGGCTTAGATCTGCGTCCCATTCTATTGATTTGAGTTTTTTTGCCTCACCACCCCTTTTCAGCAGGATCCGTGTTGGGATGGCAAGGCCGATTTCTGATGTCTTCCGTCGCGGGATTTCATCATCATCGCCGATTCCAGTTGGGCCGCGACGGCGAGGGCACACAGCTGTGCAGAGACGTCGGCTTTGATGTTTGCTCAGAGGCCACCAGCGGTTGGACCATAAGGTAATTGCGAATCTAAAACTCTCACATGTACATATTATGTAGTTTGATCATCGAAAAAAAATATGATGTAGTTTTCTTTCCAGGATAATGCTAGACGTTCCTTTTTCTGAGACACAAACGTTTCTTGGCCAAAACCAATAATTGCGGATTTTTTATTCTTGGTGGGTTGATTCTTGCTTTACCACGCGATTCAGTTTTTGGCATGTCTGCAGAAAAAAAA
>NW_025250861.1:0-2140 GCF_018294505.1 Triticum aestivum | reverse complement strand
AAGTTTCTCAATCTTTCCGGCCGAGCCACGACGCCCAGATGTTTGAATTTCACTCCCATCTCTTGCATGGGACCTAGAAATTCACCCAAGGATCACATGTGATTTTTCAAACAACTTTGGTGCGCTGGTGCTTGTGCTTGTAGTTCAAATTTGAATTATGCACATTAAATGCCGAGAAACTCAATTGATGTATAAAAAGGCGAAACGAGCCTGAAATAATTCCAAAATTTAGCATGGTACTTATAGTTGGTCAAATCTGGCTGCGTAATACAATTAAGGCGCGAGAAGGCAGTGTACGTATGTCGTTTCGCACACGGAGGTGACACGTTCCCTCTCGGAACCACGAGCCTTCTTGACGTAAGCTCCAGTTTGCAAGAAGATTACACCAAAGCGTGTCCCAGTTCGGCCAAAAGAAATTACCGCAGCAAGTTGGTGCCATGTCATGACACCATGCCAAGTTTCATGATTTTCAGGCATGTTTTGGAATTACAGGAATTAAAATCCAAGTTTCTCAATCTTTCCGGCGAGCCACGACGCGGAGATGTTTTCACTCCCATCTCTTGCATGGGACCTATAAATTCACCCAAGGACACACATGTGATTTTTCAAACAACTTTGGTGCACTGGACGCTGTGCTTGTAGTTCAAATTTGAATTATGCACATTAAATGCCCAGAAACTCAATTAATGTATAAAAAGGGGAAACAAGCCCGGAATAATTCCAAAATTTAGCACGGTACTTCTATTTGGTCTAATCTGGCAGTGTAATACAATTAAGGTGGGAGAAGGTAGTGTACATATGTCGTTTCGCACATGGAGGTGACACGTTCCCTCTCAGAACCACGAGCCTTCTTGAGGGAAGCTCCGGTTTGCAAGAAGCTTACACCAAAGCTTGTCCTAATTCGGCAAAAAAAATTAGCGCAGCATGTTGGTGCCATGTCATGACACCATGCCAAGTTTCATGATTTTCAGGCATGTTTTGGAATTACTGGAATTAAAAACCAAGTTTCTCAATCTTTCCGGTCAAGCCACGACACCGAGATGTTTGAATTTCACTCCCATCTCTTGCATGGGACCTATAAATTCACCCAAGGACACACATGTGATTTTTCAAACAACTTTGGTGCACTAGAGGCTATGCTTGTAGTTCAAATTTGAATTATGCACATTAAATGCCCAAAAACTCAGTTAATGTATAAAAAAGGTAAAACGAGCCCGAAATAATTCCAAATTTGGCACGGTACTTCTATTTGGTCTAATCTGGCTGTGTAATACAATTAAGGCTGGAGAAGGCAGTGTACGGATGTCATTTCGCACATGGAGGTGACACGTTCCCTCTCAGAACCACGAGCCCTCTTGAGGGAAGCTCCGGTTTGCAAGAATCTTACACCAAAGCTTGTCCTAATTCAGCCAAAAAAATTAGCGCAGCATGTTGGTGCCATGTCATGACACCATGCCAAGTTTCATGATTTTCAGCCGTGTTTTGGAATTACAGGAATTAAAAAAACCAAGTTTCTCAATCTTTCCGGCCGAGCCACGACGCCCAGATGTTTGAATTTCACTCCCATCTCTTGCATGGGACCTAGAAATTCACCCAAGGATCACATGTGATTTTTCAAACAACTTTGGTGCGCTGGTGCTTGTGCTTGTAGTTCAAATTTGAATTATGCACATTAAATGCCGAGAAACTCAATTGATGTATAAAAAGGCGAAACGAGCCTGAAATAATTCCAAAATTTAGCATGGTACTTATAGTTGGTCAAATCTGGCTGCGTAATACAATTAAGGCGCGAGAAGGCAGTGTACGTATGTCGTTTCGCACACGGAGGTGACACGTTCCCTCTCGGAACCACGAGCCTTCTTGACGTAAGCTCCAGTTTGCAAGAAGATTACACCAAAGCGTGTCCCAGTTCGGCCAAAAGAAATTACCGCAGCAAGTTGGTGCCATGTCATGACACCATGCCAAGTTTCATGATTTTCAGGCATGTTTTGGAATTACAGGAATTAAAATCCAAGTTTCTCAATCTTTCCGGCGAGCCACGACGCGGAGATGTTTTCACTCCCATCTCTTGCATGGGACCTATAAATTCACCCAAGGACACACATGTGATTTTTCAAACAACTTTGGTGCACTGGACGCT
>NW_025250860.1:0-2140 GCF_018294505.1 Triticum aestivum | reverse complement strand
TGCGCAGTGTCCGCAGCCACTCTGTTATGGTTGTGAAGCGGTACGTCTGGTTTCTTGGTCGAATTTTCTTTTGGTGGAACGGCCACGTCGTCGAATTCTGGTAGTAGCTTGCGCTTCGGATAGCTTTTCGTATGGCGTTCATCACCATATCTTTCTTTAGTGTCTAGCACCTTATTCCATCTTCTGCTGAGCCTTTCCTATGCTGCCTTGAGCCGTTGCTTCTGCTTTTTTAGACTTCTTGCGGTGGCCATAAGCTTGCTGTGGAGGTTGTCTCGTTCCACTTGTTCATCCGGGATGATGAATGCATCGTCGTCCGGACTGTCTTCCTGTTCTGGGGCGGCTTAGTGAGCTTGTCCCTCCGGATCATTGTGATCGGGTATTTGCTCAAAACTTGATTTGGCGTGACCTGGTTCAGCCTGCTCCATCGCTGGGTCCATGTGGTCGTTGTTGCTTTCGGAGTTTGCGGGTATATCGACCCTTCTTGCGCTCTTGTTGCTATTTTTGCCATTGCTGGACTTGGAGCGGCGTCTGCGCCGCCTTTTTAGCTTTTTCCCGGGTGTTTTATCTTCCAGATTATCGCTGTCTTCCTTATTGGGCGTATCTACCATGTATATATCATGTGACCAGGTAGTAGTCCCGCGCCCCAGGGATTCTGGAGCTTCTCCTTCATCGTTGTCCATACTGTCGATGTCTTCGGAGTCAAAGTCAAGCATGTCGGTTAAATCTTCGATCGTGGCAATGAAGTGGGTGGTGAGTGGGCACCGAACTCCTGACAAAGATAGAGACTTTAATGAGTTCAGCACGTCGCCAAAGGGCGAGCGCTGAAAGATGTCCGCGGCGGTAAACTCCATTACCGAAGCCCAACCTGGATCGGCTGGCTCAAGAGCGAGTGGACCGGGACCAGCGACCGGATACGAGTCCAGGGGCCCAGGGTTACAGGGCTCCACAGAGGTGAGACCTGTGTTCGGCTCCACCGCCGATGAGTGTGCGGCCTGCGGGGCGGGGTCCAGCCCTCCGTCCATAGGCAACGCAACCTGCCCTGGATTTAGATTCGGGGCTGCTTCGGGGATGATGTCCCGAGCATTGTCCGACAGCAGGTCTAGGCCGTGCTCGTCATGACTGTCCGGCGTTCCTGGCGCAGACTCGAATCCATCGAGGATCAAGTCTCCGCGGATATCTGTCATGTAGTTCAAGTTTCCGAACCTGATCTGGTGGCCAGGGGCGAAGCTATCGATCTGCTCCAACTGGCCAAGCGAATTGGCCCGCAGTGCAAAGCCGCCGAACACAAAGATCTGTCCGGGGAGAAAAGTTTCACCCTGGACCGTGTTGTTGATGATTGAAGGCGCTATCAGACCCTGCAGCGACGACACAGAGGAACTCTCAATGAAAGCACCAATGTCGGTGTCAAAACTGGCCGATCTCGGGTAGGGGGTCCCGATCTGTGCGTCTTAGGCTGATGGTAACAGGAAGCAAGGGACACAATGTTTACCCAGGTTCGGGCCCTCTCAATGGAGGTAAAACCCTACTTCCTGCTTGATTAATATTAAAGATATGTGTAGTACAAGAGTAGATCTACCACGAGATCATAGAGGCTAAACCCTAAGAGCTAGCCTATGATGGTATGATTGTAATTGTGATCGGCCTTCTAAGGACCATCCTCTCTGGTTTATATAGACACCGGAGAGCTAGGGTTTACATGGAGTCGGTTACAAGGAAGGAAACATAATATCCGGATCGCCAAGCTTGTCTTCCACGCAAAGGAGAGTCCATCCGGACACGAGCCGGAGTCTTGAGTCTTGATGCTTCTATAGTCCGGACGATGTATACAGTCTGGCTGTCCGGATACCCCCTTATCCAGGACTCCCTCAGAGACCACCCGAAGGTCTACAACTAGTGGTTGAGAAACACCTTTGTGGTGTTTTGTCAAAGGGATAATAGGGCAAGCCTTCGTGGCATTGGTGTGCCTTTGTGGTAACATCCACCTCTCTAACGGTGACGTAGCTTCCCTCCAAGGAAGTGAACATCGACATACATCCTCGTCTCTTGGAGTTGCGGTTATCCCTAACCCTAACTTCCTACTTGCGGTTACTTGTCTCCTAGTCTTTTCTTATATCATATTGTGCTTGCTTACTCACCTACT
>NW_025250859.1:0-2140 GCF_018294505.1 Triticum aestivum | reverse complement strand
TTGAGACCATATTTTTAGTGCATTGCATGTAATTGTATTGCATTTGTGCATGTAATTGTATTGCATTTGAGCATATATGATTGAGACCATATTTTTTCATACTGTAGGAAGAAGTGAAATGTAACTATGTGGAATGGGTAGACCCGGAGTGGTCAGTGGCTACGAAGTTCTGCCTGAGAGAACTGTATGACGAGAAGTTGAGACAGAATATTAAGAATGCTGAAGAAAAATGCATGTTAATTGGAGAAAAGAGGAGGACAGAGGAAGAGCTGAGATTTTTCAAAATGGACTTTGCTAAAATGGTGGCCGATAAGGAGGATGCTCTCACGCAGTTGGGCAATGCAAGATTGTCACTTAGCGATCTCAAAGAGGAGCTGGAGAAGAATGAGATGGCAGACCATGGTTGTGCGCTAATCTTCATCAGGTCCTGAGGGTAAAGGCTGAGAAAGACCGGGACCGGGTGGTGCTAGAGAGAGACCAAGTGATAAGAGAGAGGGACTAGCTGAAGCAAGAGAAGAAAAAACTGGAGTATATTATTGCAGATTTTCTCAAACAGAAACATGGGTATGTTGATAAGATCAAGAAGATGAAGGAGATTTGTGATGAATTTTAAATATGTTTTGTGCTTTATTGTTGAACTGAATGATCAAGTCCTATCTGCATTGTGGCCAGTTCATTTGTGTAAGGTCTAAGTATATTATATTAACCAATAAATTATATCACTTTTGAAATAGTTTGCTCTTGTTTGACCTGCATCCTAATGCGGGTTCTCGGCTAAGCACTGAAATTATTTTGCCCCCACCGGAGCTCTAAATCATACTGATCAAGGGGGCGAAAGAGTAGTTGATCATGTGATTGATGGTGCTACTGATCCTGATCTTCATGATGTAGAAAAGGAAAAGGCTAACAAAAATGTAGCAAAAAAGAACTGTGCAACGTGATTTGAAGCAACAGATAACGCCAAGGGAGTCTGGCGCAAGACACGAGGAAGATCCACCTGCGGACGCCGATCCCGAGAGATCCAACGGCAATCATGCGCACGGGATCCCAGGCGGATCTGCCTAGTCCACCAACCGCAGGATCCACGGGCGGCCCGTCTGCGTCTGACACGCGGGCTGTCTCCACCGAGCGGTCGGGCGGGTCCGGACTGGCGTGTCGCCCCGCGCTAACTGGCGCTCGTCGACTGGGTCGCCCGCACGGGGACCGGATCTGTCATTGTCTCGGGCGCGGGATCCCACACCGGATGGCACGACAGCCGAGGTTGATTCTCAGGCAAACAAAAAGGAATTTATCATTTTTTTCTTATTGTTGAATAATGCCAAATCAAGTCAAAAAAATATGCAAAAGTAAAAAGGAAATGAATTACTCTTCCATGGAAGAAAAGAATGAACACAGCAGCAAAATACATTAAGGTAGAACAAATGAAGGGAAGCAGAAATTTATTGGTATGAAACGTATAGTCTGACTGTATTACACATACACAAGTATGTGTGAGCGACCAAAAATCCACACAAAATCCATGGTATCGTGCTTATTACATGAATGATTGAAAATCAAAGTTGTCCATGCCGGGAAACATGCTTCCGGACTTAAAACAAACGACTAAAACTAGAATCTTGAATCATGTATGATGTCTTCACGCCTTGCTTTTCCTTCCGATGTCGCGGATTTTGTTCTTCACACATTCGAGCGTGTTGGTAGGTGAGTGAAGTAACTCGGCGACGAGACGCCTTCTCCTTGCATTAACCGTGGCCGGCAATTTTTAGAACAATGTTGAATGAATAGAAGTTGGTATTATACGACAATTGTACAAGTGTACGAAAAGAGAGGATAAATTACCTGGGTAAAATCGGTGGTCCATCGATCCCCGTCCCAATGCTCCATAACTTCAATCACAAAAAGGCCACAAGAGTTCCTAATATATATGCAAACATTAGTCACCATGCACACGAACATGTATTTCGTAAGTACAAAATGATGAACCGTAACTCACCCGTCCTCTTGTAGTGGCATGTCGATCTGAGGTAAGATAGGCCACTTAGTGATGTCTGGATATTTTCCAGGTGTAATACGGTTTGCCTCTTCCATATCAATTGCTATTGCTAGTCGCTATTTGAAAGAAAGTAGTAGTGAGAAACCA
>NW_025250858.1:0-2140 GCF_018294505.1 Triticum aestivum | reverse complement strand
CGGCGATGGGCAGAGGAGGTGGGCTACCAGGGCAGGAGGAAAATAACCGACGAGGGAAGCTACCGAGGGATTGAGATGTGGCAAGCCAGGCGGGTCTGCCGAGTTAGGGGGAGGGCGACCGGTGGGGGCAGTTACCTGGGTGCTGCCGTCACTTCATTTGGCTTTGCCTCCCTTGCTCCTCCTCGTGCGGGTGAGGGTGGGGAAAGGCTCTATTCGTGCGATATTAGCTAGCGAGCCATATGTTTTCTTGTGGGGACGGTTATTCGAGGGAAATCAGAGGACTCTTTCCATGCGACAGATACAATGACTGTATTATTTTGATTTCAGCCTGTTGGTTCTGTTTACATGCCAAACATTTGAATCTGTATTTCTTTAATACCAAATCCAATACAGAGCCCCAACACAGACATCCAAATGGGGTGTAACACTGTCTTTGGATGTTTGATTTCGAGACCTCCGTATTGAATCGGTTTCAATTCCAATTCAGCCACGGAACTTTAATAGACATGAATACAAATTCAGTTGCTTGGGTGTTAATTGAATTGGCTCATGAAATCCTTCTTGGGTTTCATAATCTTCTTTGGATGTTGCACTACAGAATTGCATAGCGACATTAGTAGATGCATCCAAATAGAAGTCATATAATGTGTGATTATAATTGGATGATTATATAGAAAAAAATTCATCAAAAATCATAGAAATACAGGCAACATGATATAATAATCAGGCAAAAGCAAACAAAAATAGTTTACACCAACAAAGTACAACACATCTAGTTTAAATAGGTGTTGCAAATTCTCAATCAAACCACACTTCTCACACAAGGAAGAGTACATCGCTTACTTGCTGTGAAGAGGAGTGAAGGGAAGGAGTACATGACCAAGGAAGGGTATAGACAGGGAAGGGGAAGAAGGGGAGGGGAGGAGAGTGGATATAACTGCTGAGATGAGGAGATGAGGAGTGAGGAACCAGCAGGCATGGAAGGACGTTCGCCGGAGCAAGGGTGGGTCGCCAGAGTACGGGAAGAGGAGGCGAGTGGCGACTCCGGCAAATATAATCCATAGAGGCCATGGGCTGAGGAGGTGGGCTACCAGGGGAGTAGGAACAGAAATGAAGAGGGGAACTGCCGAGGGATTGAGATGCGTCAGGCCCGGCAGGGCCACCGGAGTTAGGGGGAGGGCGGCCGGTGGGGGCACTTACCTGGCGCCGTCTTCCTTCCTCCTCCTCGTGCGGGTGAGGGTGCGGAAAGGCTCTATTCGTGCTATATTAGCTAGCGAGCCAAATGTTTTTTTTGCGGGGGAAGGTGATTCGAGGGAAATCAGAGGGGCATGGCTCGGTATGTTCGAAGGGCTCTTCCCATGTGAGAGATACAACTACTGTATTGCTTTGATTTCAGTATGTTTGTTCTGTTTACATGCCAAACAACTGAATCTATATTTCTTAAATACCAAATCCAATAGAGAGCCCCAATACAGGCATCCAAATGGGGTGTAACGATGTGTTTGTATGTTTGTATTCGAGATCTCTGTATTAAATTGGTTTCAATTCCAATTCAGCCACGAAATGGTAATAGACACGAATACGAATTCGGTTGCTTGGGTGTTAATTGAATAGGCTCATGAAATCCTTCTCAGGTTTCAACACGGTGAAGGAAATATGCCCTAGAGGCAATAATAAAGTTATTATTTATTTCCTTATAATCATGATAAATGTTTATTATTCATGCTAGAATTGTATTTTCCGGAAACATAATACATGTGTGAATACATAGACAAACAGAGTGTCACTAGTATGCCTCTACTTGACTAGCTCGTTAATCAAAGATGGTTATGTTTCCTAACCATGAACAATGAGTTGTTATTTGATTAACGAGGTCACATCATTAGTAGAATGATCTGATTGACATGACCCATTCCATTAGCTTAGCACCTGATCGTTTAGTATGTTGCTATTGCTTTCTTCATGACTTATACATGTTCCTACGACTATGAGATTATGCAACTCCCGTTTACCGGAGGAACACTTTGGGTACTACCAAACGTCACAACGTAAATGGGTGATTATAAAGGAGTACTACAGGTGTCTCCAATGGTCGATGTTGGGTTGGCGTATTTCGAGATTAGGATTTGTCACTCCGATT
>NW_025250857.1:0-2140 GCF_018294505.1 Triticum aestivum | reverse complement strand
TACTCACGAAGATTTCATCCGCCACCAGCGGTTTGAATGAGGCATTTACAAGCCTGCTCAAAGGCTTTGAGGTATGTAGTGAAAAATGCACAACTTTTTGGTTATGAAGCACGCACTAGGTGTGCTCCCTATAGATAGTAGCCCCTAAGACTCTGGTTACCCGCCATAGGCGGCAAACGGGGGATCATATACTAATGACTGCGCCATATATGTGCGCAGGTATACAAGGATCCGGCAGCCGACCAGTCTGTTGAAGTTGCCGAACTAAGGAGGCAAATCGGATCCATCGATGCCGATATCGCGATGGTGAATAAACGGCTTGAGGAGTCACAGGGTATGTGCTTGGTTTTCCTTATTATTATGTATAGGAAAATGCAAAAGGGGCATAATATTAATGCCATGTGTTTGCACTGCAGATGGTGCTGCTGCCGTGGAGGCCCTGAGGGCGGAACTTGCTCAAGCGAAGGAACAAGCTCGGACTAGCAATGCGGCTGCCCTAAAGGCGACCGAAGAATTGGGAGGCGAACAGGCTGCTCATCGCCTAAGCGAGGGAAAGATAGCTGAAATGGCTGGGGAGTTAAAAATGCCACCGACCGGTACACACTCCTTGATAAGGAGAATAAGGCTAGTTCGGCCGAGCTGGACAAGGCACTGAATGCCGCCAAGGAGATGCGGACCGAGATCCGCAGTATGCGTGAGGAGCTCCAACAAGCTGACAAAATCGTGGCTGGGTGCTCGTAATTACTGCGGATGAAGTTCTTGGATCCGAAGTATGCTCCCCTGGATGGGCGCTTGAGTCCTACAGACGCATATGCAGACTTGGCGAGTAGTACGGCTGATGCTGTCAAGTTCTTCGAGGGTCAAGGCGATGAAGAAGTGGAGAAACTTTTCTGGTCGCAGTTCAATGCTCCCACTCGCCCGTTGCCACTGAATGAGAAGGTGGTTGCTATGGCGGAGCTCCACAGGCTGTCCGGACTTGCAATGCGGTCTGTAATAGACCATCTTTGGCCGAAAGGGCCTAAGCCGGACAGCTACTTTGGTTTGGTGCAGCAATTTCTTGGAGCCGTATCTCGGATTGACGCCATGAGGAGGTCGGCGTGCATAGAGGGTGCGCGGATGGCTCTAGCCCACGTTAAAGCTTATTGGACAAAAATGGAGTCCACTGTAATAGCGAGCCAGGATCCGGCGGGAGGCCAATATCCGACCGAGCACTACTTGGCGCAAGTCATAGAAGGTGCCCGCCTAATAGAGGCGCAGTGCTCGAAGAATGTTTTATTCGAGTGATAAGTCGAATCGTTGTAGAAAACGATGTTTTAATTTAATTATGAGGCTATGTTTATACTTTTGCCCGGAAGTATGATTGTACCCCCTTTGTGGCCGTTCTTATATGTATAAGTAGTCCGAAAGATAGCAGTCGTTTGCTTCAGCCCCCACGCAGACAATGCGGGGGTGTTCACGAAAAAATATGCATAATCACACTTGATCCAACGTCTTGGTCAGTTAAGGAGGTGATCGCACGCTGAACTAGGCAACCAGACTATATAGATGTAACAATTTCGCTTAGCCGTGGGAGTCTAATGGTGGGGCTACTATGTAGCCCCTGGTACATGCGCGCTTATCCAAATACGGGTGCGTGTGTACATGGCCGGAAAACGGCCCTTCGTTAATGCGGAGGAGTCTTTAGGGATTCTGGTGAGTCTTTGAGTGGTTGAACAGTCTCTCGCTGTATCATGACAGTCAGTTTTCGGCTTTCTCTACTGAGGCGCTCATCCGGAATAACCAGGGCACAATTGCAGTAGTTCTCCTTTGGCCCGCCTTAACCGGATGATAACAAAACATAAGGCGGCAAACCCAGGAGCCGGGAAAACCCAACATTTGACCAAAGACATGATTCAGAGCTGATGCATATACGGCCAAACTCGTGAATTCGAACACTCCCGAGGGTATTCGGTCTTTGTAAAAGAAAATAGGCTGACGAGAGCCTATTACAAGCCCTTGATTTCCACGTA
Source organism: Triticum aestivum (assembly GCF_018294505.1). Taxonomy (NCBI): domain Eukaryota; kingdom Viridiplantae; phylum Streptophyta; class Magnoliopsida; order Poales; family Poaceae; genus Triticum; species Triticum aestivum. Next base: position 131 of record NW_025250857.1, on the reverse strand, counting down.
CGTGCAATTTAGTCTGTCGTGGCCAAATGCCAATAACGGCAGTATCCTCTGTGGGTATAGAACCCATGGGATGGTTAAACAACAAGAGGCAGTAGAAAAGGTTTACACAGGGGCTTAATCTAAAAAGAAAC
>NW_025250856.1:0-2140 GCF_018294505.1 Triticum aestivum | reverse complement strand
TACATACCCTCAGCCCCGAGGGTGAACTACTCCCTCCTCGTCATGGATAGAGCCGGGATGATGAAGATGGCCACCAGAGATGGGATCCCCCTCCGGCAGGGTGCCGAAACAGGGTCCCGATTGGTTTTTTGTGGCTACATAGGCTTGCGGCGGCGGAACTCCCGATCTATCTTCTGTTCTGGAAGTTTTAGGGTACGTAGGTATATATGGGTGAAAGGAGAACGTCGCTGGAGCTACGGGGGCCCCACGAGGCAGGGGGGCGCGCCCAGGGGGGCGCCCCCACCTTGTGAGCACCTCCCGTATCTTCTGACATGGGGTCCAAGTCCATCAGGTGGGTTTCCTTCCAAAAATAACTTTTCCAGTTGATTTCGTTCTGTTTTGACTCCGTCTGATATTCCTTTTCCTCGAAACACTGAAATAGGCATAAAACAACAAATCTGGGCTGGGCCTCCGGTTAATAGGTTAGTCCCAAAAATAATATAAAAGTGGATAATAAAGCCCAATATTGCCTAAAACAGTAGACAAAGTAGCATGGAGCAATCAAAAATTATAGATACATTGGAGACGTATCAAGCATCCCCAAGCTTAATTCCTCCTCGTCCTCAAGTAGGTAAATGATAAAAAAGAATTTTTGATGCGGAGTGCTACTTGGCATAATTTCAATGTAAATCTTCTTAATTGTGGCATGAATATTGAGATCCAAAAGATTCAAGACAAAAGTTCATATTGACATAAAAATAATAATACTTCAAGCATACTAATCAAAGCAATCATGTCTTCTCAAAATAGCATGGCTAAAGAAAGTTATCCCTACAAAATCATATAGGCTGGATGTTGCTCTATCTTCATCACACAAAGTATTTAATCATGCACAACCCCGATAACAAGCCAAGCAATTGTTTCATACTTTAATAATCTCAAACTTTTTCAACCTTCATGCAATACATGAGCGTGAGCCATGGATATAGCACTATGGGTGGAATAGAATGGTGGTTGTGGAGAAGACAAAAAGGAGAAGATAGTCTCACATCAACTAGGCGTACCAACGGGCTATGGAGATGCCCATTAATAGATATCAATGTGAGTGAGTAGGGATTGCCATGCAATGGATGCACTAGAGCTATAAGTATATGAAAGCTCAACAAAAGAAACTAAGTGGGTGTGCATCCAACTTGCTTGCTCACGAAGACCTATGGCACTTTTGAGGAAGCCCATCATTGGAATATACAAGCCAAGTTCTATAATGAAAAATTCCCACTAGTATATGAAAGTGACAACATATGAGACTCTCTTATTATTAAGATCATGGTGCTACTTTGAAGCACAAGTGTGGTAAAAGGATAGTAGCATTGTCCCTTCTCTCTTTTTCTCTCATTTTTTTGTATGGGCCTTTTCTCTTTTTTTATGGCCTCTTTTTTTCGTACGGAGTCTCATCCCGACTTATGGGGGAATCATAGTCTCCATCATCCTTTCCTCACTGGGACAATGCTCTAATAATGATGAGCATCACACTTCTATTTTTCTTACAACTCAACAATTACAACTCGATACTTAGAACAAAATATGACTCTATATAAATGCCTCCGGCGGTGTACCGGGATATGCAATGAATCAAGAGGGACATGTATGAAAATCATGAAGGTGGCCTTGCCACAAATACAATGTCAACTACATGTTCATGTAAAAAGCAATATGACAATGATGGAGCGTGTCATAATAAACGGAACGGTGGAAAGTTGCATGGCAATATATCTCGGAATGGCTATGGAAATGCCATGATAGGTAGGTATATGGTGGTTGTTGTGAGGAAGGCATATGGTGGGTGTATGATACCGGCGAAAAGTGCGCGGTATTAGAGAGGCTAGCAATAATGGAAGCGTGAAAGGGTGTGTATAATCCATGGACTCAACATTAATCATAAGAACTCATGCACTTGTTGCAAAAATTTAGAAGTCATCAAAAACCAAAGCACTACGTGCATGCTCCTAGGGGGATAGATTGGTAGGAAAAGACCATCGCTCGTCCCCGACCGCCACTCATAAGGAAGACAATCAATAAATAAAATTGTGCTCCAACTTCATCACAAAGCGGTTCACCATACGTGCATGCTACGAGAATCACAAACTTCAACACAAGCATT
>NW_025250855.1:0-2140 GCF_018294505.1 Triticum aestivum | reverse complement strand
GTTTCTTTTTAGATTAAGCCCCTGTGTAAACCTTTTCTACTGCCTCTTGTTGTTTAACCATCCCATGGGTTCTATACCCACAGAGGATACTGCCGTTATTGGCATTTGGCCACGACAGACTAAATTGCACGTACGTGGAAATCAAGGGCTTGTAATAGGCTCTCGTCAGCCTATTTTCTTTTACAAAGACCGAATACCCTCGGGAGTGTTCGAATTCACGAGTTTGGCCGTATATGCATCAGCTCTGAATCATGTCTTTGGTCAAATGTTGGGTTTTCCCGGCTCCTGGGTTTGCCGCCTTATGTTTTGTTATCATCCGGTTAAGGCGGGCCAAAGGAGAACTACTGCAATTGTGCCCTGGTTATTCCGGATGAGCGCCTCAGTAGAGAAAGCCGAAAACTGACTGTCATGATACAGCGAGAGACTGTTCAACCACTCAAAGACTCACCAGAATCCCTAAAGACTCCTCCGCATTAACGAAGGGCCGTTTTCCGGCCATGTACACACGCACCCGTATTTGGATAAGCGCGCATGTACCAGGGGCTACATAGTAGCCCCACCATTAGACTCCCACGGCTAAGCGAAATTGTTACATCTATATAGTCTGGTTGCCTAGTTCAGCGTGCGATCACCTCCTTAACGGACCAAGACGTTGGATCAAGTGTGATTATGCATATTTTTTCGTGAACACCCCCGCATTGTCTGCGTGGGGGCTGAAGCAAACGACTGCTATCTTTCGGACTACTTATACATATAAGAACAGCCACAAAGGGGGTACAATCATACTTCCGGGCAAAAGTATAAACATAGCCTCATAATTAAATTAAAACATCGTTTTCTACAACGATTCGACTTATCACTCGAATAAAACATTCTTCGAGCACTGCGCCTCTATTAGGCGGGCACCTTCTATGACTTGCGCCAAGTAGTGCTCGGTCGGATATTGGCCTCCCGCCGGATCCTGGCTCGCTATTACAGTGGCCTCCATTTTTGTCCAATAAGCTTTAACGTGGGCTAGAGCCATCCGCGCACCCTCTATGCACGCCGACCTCCTCATGGCGTCAATCCGAGATACGGCTCCAAGAAATTGCTGCACCAAACCAAAGTAGCTGTCCGGCTTAGGCCCTTTCGGCCAAAGATGGTCTATTACAGACCGCATTGCAAGTCCGGACAGCCTGTGGAGCTCCGCCATAGCAACCACCTTCTCATTCAGTGGCAACGGGCGAGTGGGAGCATTGAACTGCGACCAGAAAAGTTTCTCCACTTCTTCATCGCCTTGACCCTCGAAGAACTTGACAGCATCAGCCGTACTACTCGCCAAGTCTGCATATGCGTCTGTAGGACTCAAGCGCCCATCCAGGGGAGCATACTTCGGATCCAAGAACTTCATCCGCAGTAATTACGAGCACCCAGCCACGATTTTGTCAGCTTGTTGGAGCTCCTCACGCATACTGCGGATCTCGGTCCGCATCTCCTTGGCGGCATTCAGTGCCTTGTCCAGCTCGGCCGAACTAGCCTTATTCTCCTTATCAAGGAGTGTGTACCGGTCGGTGGCATTTTTAACTCCCCAGCCATTTCAGCTATCTTTCCCTCGCTTAGGCGATGAGCAGCCTGTTCGCCTCCCAATTCTTCGGTCGCCTTTAGGGCAGCCGCATTGCTAGTCCGAGCTTGTTCCTTCGCTTGAGCAAGTTCCGCCCTCAGGGCCTCCACGGCAGCAGCACCATCTGCAGTGCAAACACATGGCATTAATATTATGCCCCTTTTGCATTTTCCTATACATAATAATAAGGAAAACCAAGCACATACCCTGTGACTCCTCAAGCCGTTTATTCACCATCGCGATATCGGCATCGATGGATCCGATTTGCCTCCTTAGTTCGGCAACTTCAACAGACTGGTCGGCTGCCGGATCCTTGTATACCTGCGCACATATATGGCGCAGTCATTAGTATATGATCCCCCGTTTGCCGCCTATGGCGGGTAACCAGAGTCTTAGGGGCTACTATCTATAGGGAGCACACCTAGTGCGTGCTTCATAACCAAAAAGTTGTGCATTTTTCACTACATACCTCAAAGCCTTTGAGCAGGCTTGTAAATGCCTCATTCAAACCGCTGGTGGCGGATGAAATCTTCGTGAGTA
>NW_025250854.1:0-2140 GCF_018294505.1 Triticum aestivum | reverse complement strand
TTCGTCCCGAGGCTATTTTAGGTGCTGCGTCACCTTATTATTGGGCCAGGCCCATGTAATTTCGAAATACATAAGTATAGGCTATTTTTAGAGTCCGTATGTGTGGGGAAACAAGAGATAGGGTTGATTTCGGACCCCTCCACCAAGGGCCACGAAATTCCCCCCTCTTCCTCCATATATACAGCCCTTAGGGCATCGTTTAGACTTTGGGTTTTGTTTAGATTAAAAGTTCGCCATAGCTGCAACTTCGCGTACTTCGTTTGTGTTCAACGACCAGACAAAGGCGTCACAGAACCCCACCTTGATCAATAAAGCTTTCATCTTATATTCGCAATATCCAGATTGCAATCTTAGTTTCTTGCTTGTTCTTTCGTTTGCTCGCAGGAAACAGACCCTCGTGGTCAGGTTGATCGTGCTCTGGCGTGGTCAATAACCTCTCGGAGTTGGTTTAGCGATTGCTAAGGCGTTACGTCCTCGCACGTTCGTAGTCGGATCGTCAAAGTCGACTTCCACCAAAGCGAAATCCACCATCTCATCGAAAGACGGGACACCTTTGCCTCTATCAGGTAGACTCAATCTCCAATGCTGCAACGTAGCCTCTCGGAACTATCTCCAAACATAGCTCACGAAGATCCTCGGCTAACTCCTTTGGTAATCCTCCGGTCATAAGTGTGTTTACATGGATCTTACGACTCAACGCATCGGCTACTACGTTAGCCTTTCCTGGGTGATAACGCAACCTCATATCGTAATACTTGGTGAGCTCCAACCATCTCCTTTGCCTGAGATTCAGCTCCTTCTGCGTGAAAATGTACTTCAAACTCTTGTCATCCGTATACACCTCACAATGGTTTCCGATGAGAAAATGTCTCCATGTCTTCAATGCATGCACTACGGCTGCTAACTCCAAATCATGTGTAGCATAATTCAACTCATGGGGCTTAAGCTGTCGTGAAGCATACGAAACAACTCTTCCCTCCTGCATAAGCACTGCTCCAAGTCCTCAACGTGAAGCGTCGCAATACACCTCATAATCCTTGCGCTGATCTGGCAAAATCAACACTGGCGATGTAACCAAACATTTCTTCAACTCCTGGAAACTGGCCTCACATTCCTCAGTCCATTTGAACTTGGTATCCTTCGTTAACAACTCCGTCATGGGCTTCGCAATCTTCAAGAAATTCTCAATGAATCTCCGGTAGTATCCTACCAGCCAAAGAAAACTTCGGATCTCTCCAACTGTCGTTGGTGCTACCTGATTTGTCACAGTGACAACCTTGGTGGGATCTACTACTATTCCTTCTCCGGATATAACATGTCCGAGGAATCCAACTTCTTTCAACCAAAACTCACATTTGCTGAACTTAGCATAAAACTGATGTTCTCTGAGCTTCTCTAGTACCAAACGCAAATGCTCCTTATGCTCTTCTTCATTCTTCGAGTAGACCAAAATATCATCAATGAACACCACGACGAACTTATCCAGAAATTCCATAAATACCTTGCTCATCATGTTCATGAAATATGTAGGTGCGTTAATCAGACCAAATGACATAACGGTATACTCATACAGCCCATACCTGGTGGTAAAAGCTGTCTTAGGTATATCCTGCTCCCGAATCTTCAACTGGTGGTATCCTGATCGCAGATCAATCTTAGAAAATACCTTAGCTCCTTGTAATTGGTCAAACAAATCATTGATCATCGGTAACGGGTATTTTTTCTTGATTGTTACTTCATTCAGTCCTCGATAATCAACAACCATCGTCAACGATCAATCCTTCTTCTCCACTAGACGTACTGGCGATCCCCAAGGTGAAGAACTTGGGCGAATAAAGCCTTTATCATGTAACTCCTTAATTTGCTTCTTAATTTCCTCCAAATCTTGTGCAGGCATCTGGTATGGTCTCTTAGATATCGGCCCTATATCTGGCAAAAGCTCAATCAAAAACCCAATGTCTCTATCTGGTGGCATGCCTGGCAACTCTTCAGGAAATACATCAAGGAAATCCTTCACCACTGGTACTTCCTCCTGCACAACTCTTGATAAGGAATTTACTTGTGTCCTCTTCGGCTCATGCCGTGATACATACTTGATACTTCTTCCTTCTGGAGTGGTAAGCAAAATCGACTTACCAGC
>NW_025250853.1:0-2140 GCF_018294505.1 Triticum aestivum | reverse complement strand
TCGCCCAAATCATTACCTGAAGTGATCTTCTGGACTGCAAAAGGGTGAAAACGACGCTCCTCTACGGATACACTTGGCCCTTATCCTAGGCTCCAAGGCATCAGTTTCACAAACTTGGATTCGGAGATGGCATGTGCTGGTGTTCCCCCGGGATAATGAGTGGCCTCTCTCCGGAGAGTCAGCCCACACACTAGCCTCGCCACTCGGGTTTCATGGCACGTCCATGTCAGACCACTAGTCTATCTCCTCCGAGAGACATACGAGTGCCACCAAGTTTTTCCTTGCAGTCAACATGCCCTGATCAGTCAGGAAGCACGTCCACTCGGACAAATACCCCTTTCATGCAAAAGGGTGAAAACGAAGCCCCTCTACGGATACAATGTACTCTTACAAATACCCCTTTCATGCAAAATCTAACGGTCAATATAAGAAGTACTACTGGAACGATTACTCCCTGGAGTGTCCAACGTTTTTCTACAGTCGGCAGTTTCAAACCAAATTCATTCACCGTGCCGAGAGCACGAAGATTCACCTGCTTAACCGAGTTCCAGGTTGAATTTATTCCATGCCGAGTGCACAAAGATCAGTCCGACTGACTCAGTTCCAGGCTGAGCTTATTTACCATGTCAAGCGCCTGAAGATGCATCCGATTGACTCAATTCCAGACTAAAAGATATTTACTGTGTCGACTGCGTGGAGGTTTACCAGGAGACCTAAACCCTCTGTCCGACTCATCTTGTCCGACAGAGGCTCGGGGACTACACCCAGTGGGTGCACTCAGCGTGCCCCCACTGGAAGAGAACTCAGAAAGAAACATTTTGCTCGATGCAAGACCATCTCCGGATCACTCAAGTGCTACTCGACTTCCGAGTCGAGGAAGGGCAAGCTAGACCAGTACCAGATCCTCAAGTACTACTCGATCTCCGAGTCGGAGAGGAACAAGTTCTATCAGTACCAGCTAAGAAGATTTTTAGTTCTCTCAGACCCCCGCCGACTGCTCGCAGTCGACGGCGGTCTCGGGGACTACACCCAGTGGGTGCACTCAGCGTGCCCCCACCGGAGTAATCTCCACTCGGTACGGCCTGACCGGTCCGAGTGGCGAACAACAAACAAACAAGTTCTAAGGCTTCCGTCGACTACCAAAAAAATTGCTATAAGGTGAGTTTAACGCTCCTCCGTGGACCTGTTTTGAGCCTTCTTCTAGGACTCAAAGCATGAAACTCATAAGTTTGGATCTAGAACCGACTCGTATTGACGTTCCTCTGGGATAAGAATGGCATCTCTCCGAGAGAGCAGTCCATGCGTCAATCTCGTTGCCTGGATTTAATGACACATCCATACTCTGATCACAAGTTAACCTCTTCCGAGAGATGATCGAATGTCACCAAGTTGCTCCTCGCGGGCACTTACCCCAGATCAGTTGGGAAGCATAGTACCAGAATCCATTGAGATTTTGTTCAAACCTTGGTTGTCTGAAAGCACGATGATGGGTACCGAGTATTTCCGTAATCACTCGGGCCAAATTGTGTCTTTCACAAACTCGTTCTGCAAAACCGGAATTGATTCGGGGGCTAATGTTGGGGATACACATAACAGGTAGGCCCACGAAGGGTCGAAATATCATAAAGCATGGGGTCCACACAGCATGTGGGTCCAGGTAAATTTCATACAGACATACTATCCACTCGGATGACCATCAAGTCACTCGGACGACAACAACCACTCGGAGCATAGCACTCCACTCGACCAACTCATTCCACTCGGAGCACCTGATCTCACTCGGATATGCGAAGACCAGCAGTCGACAAGGCACTTGAAGCATCATCTTAGTAGTAGGCTGAGTTATGGCATTAACGCCCCCACTTTGTAACATAGGAGGTGAGGGGGTGGCGCACTCTATATAAGCCACCCACACCACTAGACTTGGGGGGCTCTTTCTTCCACCTCTCTCTCTCTTCGCCATTAGTCTCGGGACTTAGCTCAGGCATGGGATCCGTTCCCTTCTCTCATACATTGTAATCTCCGGATACATATACAGATAAAACAAAGCCTCTCCGGAGCACGAGACATAAGGTTGTTATCTCCACCGTGGAGGCCCGAACTCGCTAAAACCACAGTGTCACCCATTTGCATCTCGATA
>NW_025250852.1:0-2140 GCF_018294505.1 Triticum aestivum | reverse complement strand
AGGGTAGTTGCCAATTGAAAACAAATGAGAGAATTGTTCAGTAAAAGGTATCTGATCACCAATAGGGTCCACCCACAACCAAGCAATGTTACCAAATTGGATGATCCGTCTTCCGACCATATACAAGTTATTTTACTTTCATAATAGCTTTCACACACAGGGAATCATTGATTTTCTCTTTAACAGAGGCTACTATTGCCCTACCAAAATATTTGGCTTTGATACTATCTTGCCAAAGGCCGTCTTTAGTTTCAAGTTTCCAACACCATTTAGTGAGCATACCCCCTTTGTTTAGGTTCTGCTTATGGAGATCATTCACCCCCAAACCCCCTTTGTTTTTTGATCTACAAATCCTAGGCCATCTGACTAAGTAATAGTGTTTTCTATTCTTAGTCACCTGCCAAAAGAATAACCTCCTATGTTTATCCAGCCTTTCCAAATAAGCAGAACCAGAACATTAACTGGAAGACTGCAGTTGTTAAATAATACATTAACCAGAGCTGGGCATCTAAATAAGCAAGGGTAAAATGAATAAATAATAATACCTCGATACCATGATATTCTAGCCCCAAATCGATGTTTGGGAACCTAGCAGCATTCCTAATTGCTAGGCACAAAGCTCTATTATGGAATCCATGGCCCTAAATAGTAGAACAGAGAAGTTATTTTAATGCTACTACACACATATAGAAATTAGTTGTCGCCATATGGTTTTGTGTTGTCACATATAAGTGTATCTCAAAATTGCCTTTGAGGACATCATCTTCAAACCACTTTCAAGAGACGAAATGGTTGTTAGTTTCGAATAAAATAAAATAAAACTGAGCAGAGTTTCAAACTTGGAACAGCACATCGTTGCAGAACGCAAAACTAAAGATTCCACACAATCGAGTCCCTGTACTGAAGATAATCTCTGTCAGCTGTGTTGTAGAACTCTCGGTATTCACTCCAACTTACATACTCATGGCCACCTGCACCATAAAAGAAGCGACTCAACATATAACTGCTGTTCTGAGAATAACATGCGGTCATAGTTTTAAATAGCAGGCTATGTCATATATAGCGGTGGCTCTCAAAATCCACTTGCTATAGCGAGGCGATATGTTTAAGCAATGGACGTTAAGGAATGGAATAATGCTCTTAGTATTATGCTTGTGCAGCTATTATTGATTGGAGTACTTTCGCACTCCAAGAAATCCCAAAAAGAAATACACATGGTACTGGAACCGAGGATAAAATAGGCTGCTATAACAATATAGCGCTGATCTTAAAATATGCTGGTAGTGTACTATATCGTGCTGCGTGTTAGTCTGTCTTTAAACAAATATAATACTTTTTAGATCACAAATATAGTAAATTTTACTACCTTAGTAATCTAAAAATTATTATACTGATCTAAAAAGAATTATATTTCTTTACAGAAGGAGTATTATTGAGACATCATACGGTGATTTATTTATCGAGACAGTTCTCATCATGTTATAGTATGCTATTAGCGGCGCTACAGTATGCCATCCTTTTCAGTGACTGGAACATGTCAAATAATATGGGTACTCAGGAAATCCGGCAAAAATCTGTTTACACGTAGATAAAAAAGGGATAGTACACGTATTTTCGGAGCAGCCTGTCTGTGGAACATTTCTTTTATTTTTGTTTTAAAGAAACTTGCTCCTTGCAAAAAAATGCATCAATAATTCACTAATATGAAAATATTTCTATTTCATTTTACTTGAAATGTTGTTTTCTTCTACGGAGCACATTATGAGATGTTCCACAATTTGTTGCAACCACAGATTTTTAAACTGTGCTTAGTCTCTGCAGAAGAACCTCAGGCCCCTAGAACTTGTAGGTTACTCTTATAAAGCCGTGTTAAAAAGAATAGGAAATGCATTCATATTCCCTCAAGTGTTTCAAGCGTTCAAAAGACAGATGGAACTAATAATTGCTGTCACTCATTCAAAGTTAAAGAGAAGAAGGAACTGGTAAACAGCTGCATGAGCACACAGATGAAATGTAGATGCATTACTAAGCTGAAAGTAATGGATACACATGCTTACTTCATTGCGAAGGACCAGGCGCTGATAGTTAGTCAGTGACGCAAGTAAACCGAGGTCCGCGATAAGCTCCCGGGTGGGGGTGG
>NW_025250851.1:0-2140 GCF_018294505.1 Triticum aestivum | reverse complement strand
GAGCATTGGTCTCCATTGCCTTGGTTTAATCACCATTGGAGGAAGATGGATGAGTCTACTTTGGGGAGTCTTAGACATAGAGTGCCTATTCTTGATGGAGAGTATTTTCATGAGTGGAAAAATGAGATGCTTGTAATTTTCAATCAATATCATTTGAACAAGTACATTGCTAGTCCTTGTGCACCTCATGTTGATCCTATGCGTCCTACCCTTGATGATTCTATTGACATGATTAGGAATGTTAGAAGTGTTAATCTTATCACTAGAGGCTTGCCTAGAAACTTGATTGGATGTTTGCCTACTTTCAAGTGTGCCTACACTATATGGAAATTTCTTGAGGAACGATTTCAAGACTATTCTTTGAAAAATCTTGATGAAATTCTCCATAAGTCTATTTGTTTGAGTAAGATGAATACTAGTGATCCTATGTTTGGTGATCGTCTATTTGAGCTTATAAACCTCATGCGTGCCAAAGGAAATGTTGGTATTATTAGTGATATTATTTCCGAAGCTATAAAAATTCATAGACAAGATCATTGTCAAACTCACTCTAACGAATCACCCTCTCTAGGATTTGATCCACCACATGACGATGTTGAACATGGATACTATGACGAGGATGATGAAAGTGATTTCGATCTTGATGATGCAATGAGACACTTTGGTCTTATGGCAAATATTCAGGGATATATGTCAGGAGGAAAGGAATGGGTTCTTGATAGTGGATGTACCGATCACATGACCGGAGATAAAGACATGTTTCGTGAGCTTGCTGATAATGATAGTCCTCGAAAGTATGTCACTTCCGGTGACAACTCAAAGGGTAAGGTGGTTGGCCTCGGTAAGGTGGCCATATCACATGATAGCTCCATACAAAATGGTGGATAGGGATGATGTAAAACTTAGTAAGAGGCCCAAATCTACATCTTTCAAAATCACAAATGAAATCGTCAAATTCAGGTGCATCCAACGGACCCCAACAAGACAGCATCCATTGGAGCTCAATAGGACCCTGCGATTGATGAAGCATTGTGCACATTTTTGTGCGAAAACTGGGATATATTTGTGTGGCACCCTTCAGATATGCCGGGAATCCCACGCAGATTAGCTGAACACAGCCTGAATACAATTAAAGGCTTTAAGCCAGTCAAACAGGAGCTGTGCAGATTCTCTGAACCCAAGCGTCAAGCAATGGGTGAGGAACTAGCAAAATTACTGAAAGCCGGATTCATCCGAGAAATCAAACACCCTGAGTGGTCAGAAAACCTGGTCATGGTTCCCAAAAAAGACAAATCCTGACGGTTGTGCATCGATTTTAAGGACCTAAACAAGGCATGTCCCAAGGTTCCCTTCCCTCTACCCCGCATAGATCAGATCATCGACGCCACTGCTGGATACGACTCACTGTGCTTCCTCGATCCCTACTCCGAATACCATAAAATCAAAATGGAGGAGTCCGACCAAGCCGCAACTGCCTTCATCACTCCATACGGGCCATTCTACTTCAACACAATGCCCTTCGGATTAAAAAACCGCATGCGCCACATACCAGCACATGATCCAGACTTGTCAGGAAAAGAAAATCGGCAAAACAGTCGAGGCATATGTGGATGACGTGGTCAGCAAGACTAAACACGTTAGCCAGCTGGTGGAAGACCTCTACCAAACCTTCGACAACCTGCAGACCTATGATATATAGCTCAATCCAAGAAAATGCATTGTTGGAGTCCCCGCGGGCAAGTTGCTCGGATTTATTGTGTCCCATAGAGGAATAGAGGCTAATAAGGTTAAAATCTGAGCCCTATCCCAACTAGCGGTCCCTACAAAGCTGAAGCACGTCCAAAAACTGGCAGGTTCCATGGCGGCCTTGAGACAAATTATTTCCTGCCTTGGTAAAAAGGCACTACCACTCTACTGGCTGCTCAAACGAACGAGAAACTTCAAGTGGACCGACAAAGCAAAAACTGCATTTGAAGAAAGTAGAATGTTGTTGGTTGGCAATCCTATATTAGCCGCACCTGGCATAGGTAAACCAATGTTGTTATACATCTCGGCCACAAATCAGGTGGTCAACGTAGTTCTTGTCATCGAACGAGAACCAGAGGGTCACAATTTTCGGGCACATAAGTCCGCCTACTAC
>NW_025250850.1:0-2140 GCF_018294505.1 Triticum aestivum | reverse complement strand
CCCTCCACCACCTCTTCATTCATGGAGAGAGCCATCAGAACGAACCTACACTTTCAACCTACTTTTTCTGAGAGAGAACCACCTACACTTGTGTTGAGGCCAAAATATTCCATTCCTACCATATGAATCTTGATTTCTAGCCTTCCCCAAATTGCTTTCCACTCAAATCTTCTTTCCACCAAATCCATATCCTGTGAGAGAGAGTTGAGTGTTGGGGAGACTATCATTTGAAGCACAAGAGCAAGGAGTTCATCATCAACACACCATTTGTTACCTCTTGGAAAGTGGTGTCTCCTAGATTGGCTAGGTGTCACTTGGGAGCCTCCGACAAGATTATGGAGTTGAACCAAGGAGTTTGTAAGGGCAAGGAGATCGCCTACTTCGTGAAGATCTACCGCTAGTGAGGCAAGTCCTTCATGGGCGACGACCATGGTGGGATAGACAAGGTTGCTTCTTCGTGTACCCTTCGTGGGTGGAGCCCTCCGTGGACTCGCGCAGCCGTTACCCTTTGTGGGTTGAAGTCTCCATCAACGTGGATGTACGATAGCACCACCTATCGGAACCACGTCTCAAAAATCTCCGTGTCTCCAAATTGCATTTGCACACTCCAATCCCATCTTTTTACATTCTTGCAAGTTGCATGCTTTACTTTCCGCTGCTCATATACTCTTTGCATGCTTGCTTGATATGTATTGTGTTTGTTAAACTTGTGCCAAAACTCCACTTCAACCTAAAGAAATTAAAAACTGCAATTTTTAGCACTTAGTGTCTAATCACCCCCTCCCCTCTAGACACCTCTTCTCGATCCTTTCAGCAGCTGTCTTCTTTAGGCGCCGAGTTGGAAGCCGGAAGTCGTGGCGCGGGGTCTTGGTGGTTGTGGATCTCAGACAGAAGCGGCGACTAGGATCTGCGGTGGCCGGGATGAGCGGTCAGCCTCTTGTTTGTGGCAGGTGTGGCTCAAGGAAGGTACCCCCTTTTGGGGATATGGTGGCGGCATGGTTAAGATCTAGCCGGAGTTTGGAGCAGGGTGTCATGCAGGGGAGCTCGAGTGGGTTCACGCATTCGCGGCGAGCGGCACGGCGCACCAGCTCCTCTCCCGAGGGACCCTGGGCCGCAGCGGCGGCAAGGGAGGCGGCCAGGTGGTGGTGTGGCCAGCCCATGCCCATGGGTGTGTGTGAATCTTGGTGGCGCTAATGCTTTGAGGACGGACTGGAGCTGGACAGGTCTTCTGTCGATAGTGCAGGTGCTGCATGGTGGTCGGCGTGCTCTCGGCCATGCAAGGGATCGGTGTTTCGCGGCGATTTGATCACGATGGCAAGGTGTTGCGGCAGCGGTGGTGTGACCTAGATAGTTAGGCCCAATCTGTTCATAGAGGTCGGGGTGCGTGACGGTTTGGATGAAAATCCTGCTTGTCTTCGGTCGGAGCTGGCGGCGACGACACCCGTGGGTGTCATTTTCATCCTTGGAGGCGTCGCCGAGGTGTGTCGGCATCTCCCCTTCTTGACCGGGTTGTGGTCTCCGGGTGAAAGCCTTGGTCCGTTGCAGGACCTGTGATGGCGGCGGTGTGGCGTTGTAACTTTGTTGAGAGCATCACAGGTGGAGACTTGGCTAGGGTTCTATTTGTGGTTCTCCAGTGCTTGTTGTTGTTTGAGTTGATCTTCGTGGGCGATATGTATGCAGCGGCGGTGAATCCAAGAAGATGGCTTCCTCGGGACCGACCAAGTCTCGCTATCCACTCGTCTTCTCCTATTAGGCATCCAAGGGTGGGTAGTGCGTTGGCAAGAAAATTTTGGTTGGAGTTGTTGCACTTCGAGGAGACATGAGTTTGTTGTGACTCAGCTAGATGATTGTTTTAGAACAAGCATTTTGTGTTGTGTGTGTAATTGTCGGAGTGGGGTGTGGAGTTCCTGCTATCCTTGTTGTTCGCAACAAGTTGTAATTTCTTGTACAACTTTTCTGTCTTTTATAAAAATATGATACGCCCGGTCGTACTCTTAAAAGAAAATCTTCACCAATCACATTCAAGTGACCCGACATATAAGGGTGAAAATTAAAAATCCAATTTTGCTCCCGGGAGCACGTGCTCCTATGTGCGAAAAATAATTTTTGAAATGTCAAAAGAATTCCAACAATTTTTTTA
>NW_025250849.1:0-2140 GCF_018294505.1 Triticum aestivum | reverse complement strand
TTAGAAGATCTGCATTCTTTACGCATCAGCATGTTGTGGTGGCTGGTGGGTGCCCTCCTGTGACCTGGTAACTGAAGGCTATGTGCGTGTGTGGGGCGTGGGGATTGATTGCGATAGACTTTGTTTTTTCTTTTAGGGACTGCATGAGGTGTGACGTGGCTTGGTGTGATTGGGTGCTGAGGTGTCTATGCTGCATGTTGAGATAAATCAAGTAGTGGGGGTGAACTTCTTAAGTATATAGGATGTGTGGTTTGAACCACAACGTATTTTGTCATAAAACTTTACAAAGATATAGTATACATCCGTAGGTTTGTGTGTAAACTTTACGAAGAACAGTATTGCTCGCATCCTTTTTTTAATGGAGCGGGGAGTCAGGGCTTGTTTCCTTGTAGGACTGGCCTGTTTATGCACTCAATTTGGCCATTGGACTGCGGATGATCCACCGAGGCGTAGTCGGTGATGATGCTGTGGGGGACGCCGGATTGGTAGATGAGGCTAGAGATGGACTTAATGATTGGCTCTGCAACTGGGCTAGTGATTGACTTTGTCTTAGTCAACTTGTTAAGTTTATCAATTGTGACCAGAAGGTGCATGAAGCCGCCTGGTTTTTAATGGGCTCAGCATATCCAAGCTCCATATGACAAATGTCCATGTAATGGGGATGGTCTTGAGCGCTGTAGCCGACATATGCATTTGCTGGGCAAATGTTTGGCACCCTCCGCAAGTGGGAACAATGTGCTTGGCGTCGCCTACCACACTAGGCCAGAGTAGCCTTGGTGGAAAGCTTTGCTTGGTCTCCTTGGTGGAGATGCATCGCTGAAGACTCTATGCTTTGGAACAGGGCACGTAATGTCCTTGAGGAGCTCTTTCCATAAGAGATGGGCAAGAAACAGTTGGGTCCAAGCTGGGATCACAAATGTGACAACAGTGGAAGACGATTCTATGGCTTTCGAGCCCCCAGGATCCGGATTTGGCTCCGCTTGGATGGAGGGTCATGAAGGTGCCCTTGGAATATGTCAAGCGACAATGGCTCCCTGCGGGGCACCCACCCTTTCAAAGGCGTCAGTTGTTGCGTTATCGCTGCGGCGGGCGCGATGAAGCTCGAGGCTATTGAATTGGCACTTGAGCCAACACACCTCGAAGCAGTAGGCCGCCATCTTTGTGTTCTTAGTCTTGAACGTGTTTATGACCCGCGACACGATGAGATCCACGCCGCCGTGGCATATGAGCTAGCGGACGCACATGAAGGTGGAGAGGCATAGACCGTGGAGCATAGCATCGTACTTAGTGATGTAGTGGGACAATGGGAAGTGCACTTGCACACGTAGCTCATCTTATCCCATTTTGGTGTTATCATGATGGTGTTGGCTCCCAAGCTCGATGACCCATCAAAGTACGCAGTTCGGTGCTCGAGGTTGACTTGCATCAGAATAGATTGGGACTCGATCCACTCGACGATTTAGTCAGCAAAGGCTTGAGACTTGACCGCCTTGCGAGGCTGGTAGTTGATGTCAAAGGTGAGGAGCTCGATAGCTCATTTGGCCACTTGGCCTGTGGCGTCTTTGTTGCTGATGTTGTCAGCCTGGTTGACCACGGTGATAGGGTGAGCCTGGAAGTAGTGGAGCAACTTTTGAGCCGCAATGAACACATCGTAGGTGATCTTTTAGTAGTGGGAGTAGCACATTTTGGAGGGAGACATCACCTCGCTGAAATAGTACATTGGCTGTTGGACCTTATGTGTTCGGCCTTCCTCCTTGTGTTCTAGTACGAGTACAAATATGACTTATGTAGTACCATAGAAATAGATATATAAAAGCATAGGTTCATTATCTTTGGTTGCGACCAGGACTGGATTTCTTTCATTAGCCGTTTTAGGTCATCTAGCACTAGGCTGCATGGGTCCAGTCGAATTTGTCTGACTTCTTGAGGAGTTGGTAGAGCGACAGGGCCTTCTTGCCATGCCGGGAGATGAAGCGGTGCCGCAGCGGGCCAGTTTCTGGACCTCTTTCAGGCTCTTGGCATTGCCAACTTGGTGATTGTTGCGATCTTGCCAGTGTTGGCTTTGATCCTGCGTTGGGAAACGATGAAGCCGAGCAGTTTTCCCCAGGGGACCCTGAGCATGCAGCGCAAGTTAGCGAGC
>NW_025250848.1:0-2141 GCF_018294505.1 Triticum aestivum | reverse complement strand
GAGTTACTAACACTTAGCAACCGAACCGGTATCTAATACCCTGGTGCTACTAGGAGTACTAGTAAAGTACACATTAATATAATGTATATCCAATATACTTCTGTCGACCTTGCCAGCCTTCTCATCTACGAAGTATCTAGGGTAGTTCTGCTTCAGTGACCGTTCCCCTCATTTCAGAAGCACTTAGTCTCGGGTTTGGGTTCAACCTTGGGTTTCTTCACTAGAGCAGCAACTGATTTGCCGTTTCATGAAGTATCCCTTCTTTCCCTTGCCCTTCTAGAAACTAGTGGTTTTACTAACCATCAACAATTGATGCTCCTTCTTGATTTCTACTTTCGCGGTGTCAAACATCGCGAGTTGCTCAAGGATCATCATGTCTATCCCTGATATGTTATAGTTCATCACGAAGCTCTAATAGCTTGGTGGCAGTGACTATGGAGAACCATCACTATCTCATCTGGAAGATTAACTCCCACTCGATTCAAGTGATTGTAGTACTCAGACAATCTGAGCACATGCTCAACGATTGAGCTTTTCTCCCTTAGTTTGCAGACTTAAGAAACTTTTCAGAGGTCTCATACCTCTTGACGTGGGCATTAGTCTGAAATCCCAATTTCAGTCTTTGGAACATCTCATATGTTCTGCGACGTTTCAAAACCGTCTTTGGTGCCACAATTTTAAACCGTTAGCATCACACACTGAACTATCACGTAGTCATCAAAACGTGTATGTTAGATGTTTCGTAACATCTACAGACGACGCTCGAGGTTCAGCACACCGAGCGGTGCATTAAGGACATAAGCCTTCTATGCAGCAATGAGGACAATTCTCAGTTTACGGACCCAGTCCGCATAATTTCTACTATCAACTTTCAACTAAATTTTCTCTAGGAACATATCTTAGTAGAACTAAAGCGTAAGCTACGACATTATTTGCAAAGACCTTTTGACTATGTTCATGATAATTGAGTTCATCTGATTATTTAATGAACTCCCACTTAGATAGACATCCCTCTAGTCATCTAAGTGATACATGATCCGAATCGACTAGGCCGTGTCCGATCATCACGTGAGACGGACTAGTCATCATCGGTGAACATCTCCATGTTGATCGTATCTACTATACGACTCATGTTCGACCTTTCGGTCTCTTGTGTTCCGAGGCCATGTCTGTACATACTAGGCTCGTCAAGTCAACCTAAGTGTTTTGCTTGTGTTCCGAGGCCATGTCTGTACATGCTAGGCTCGTCAACACCCGTTGTATGCGAACGTTAGAATCTATCACACCCGATCATCACGTGGTGCTTCGAAATAACGAACCTTCGCAACGGTGCACAGTTAGGGGGAACACATCTCTTGAAATTTTAGTGAGTGATCATCTTATTTATGCTACCGTCGTTCTAAGCAAATAAGATGTAAACATGACAAACATCACATGCAAATCATAAAGTGACATGATATGGCCAATATCATCTTACGCCTTTTGATCTCCATCTTCGAGGCGCGGCATGATCACCTTCGTCACCGGCATGACACCATGATCTCCATCATCGTGTCTTCATGAAGTTGCCTCGCCAACTATTACTTCTACTACTATGGCTAACGGTTAGCAATAAAGTAAAGTAATTACATGGCGTTTTTCACTGACACGCAGGTCATACAATAAATTAAGACAACTCCTATGGCTCCTGCCGGTTGTCATACTCATCGACATGCAAGTCGTGATTCCTATTACAAGAACATGATCAATCTCATACATCACATATATCATTCATCACATCCTTTTGGCCATATCACATCACATAGCATACCCTGCAAAAACAAGTTAGACGTCCTCTAATTGTTGTTGCATGTTTTACGTGGCTGCTATGGGTTTCTAGCAAGAACGTTTCTTACCTACGCAAAAGCCACAACGGTGATATGCCAATTGCTATTTACCCTTCATAAGGACCCTTTTCATCGAATCCGATCCGACTAAAGTGGGAGAGACAGACACCCGCTAGCCACCTTATGCATCAAGTGCATGTCAGTTGGTGGAACCTGTCTCACGTAAGAGTACGTGTAAGGTCGGTCCGGGCCGCTTCATCCCACAATGCCGCCGAATCAAGATAAGACTAGTAACGGTAAGCAAATTGAACAAAT
>NW_025250847.1:0-2141 GCF_018294505.1 Triticum aestivum | reverse complement strand
TAACTTTGACCCCATGGGGAGGGGAAGTTGTTTGAAACATATCATCGATAACTTATGTGTAAATGGCGTGGTAATGTACGGATGACAAGTGTGGTAACTCATGCACAAACACCGCGATAACTTTGTCCTGAGAAAAATAATTAAGAACGTATCACGATAAATCATGTGTAAAAATCATGATAATATACGAACATGAGAGCTCATAACTTTCTTGGCCTAGGCCTGATAACTTGCAAACAAAAAAGTCGTCAGAACATATCAACATGGGATTTGGTTTTGTAGGTCTTGTCGCAATGGATTTTTTATGTGAAAACGATTTTTTGATTAGACAGACAATTTTTTTATATACAATCCAGGATGCATCAGTTTTTTCTTTCTAATGCATGCCTCCATGTGCATGTGAAGGGAAGATTACAAGAACTATTTTTTATGTCCTGATAATTTATGTGTAAACAACATGATAAGTGATACACAACCGACATGATAACTTGTGTAGCACACCCGTGGTAACTTTGTACTAAAAAAATGTCGTTGAAACATGTCAACATGGGATCTAGTTTTGAAGGTCTCGTCGCGGTGATTTTTATGTGAAAGCAGTTTTTAAATCCGAGCGACGGTTTGAGCTACAAAACATTTTAAAGTTTAAATTACGAAAGAATCTTTGTTGATGTCATATGTTTTGTTGTTATATGCATGCATGTTTAAAAATGGAGTGACTACACCTCGCAGCTCACTCCTGGGCATGCAAAGTCACAATCGCTCTCTTCATATGCAGTTGATTTACTAATCACCGATTGTGTGGATCTGTTTCTTAACGTCCAGTCGACTGGACGTTAGCACAGTCCTTTTAATTATCGAAAAGGGTGTCAAAATCTATACCTGGACATCCCCCCAAAAGAAAATCTATACCCGGACAACTCTCAATACGTTAAGGTTCCCTCAAAAAGAAAATCTCTAAGTTAAGGTTGTTTCGCTCAAAATAAAAAAATTAATGTTGTTCGAAGAACGGCATTTCTTTCACAAAGCTCTTCTGGCTAGTGTTTGAGTCGAATTTTCCCTAAATAAACACTGAAACTTCATCAATGTGAATATTGAGGGTTCATGATCTCTGTTGCGCGGTTCATGATCGGGCGGCTACCGCAACTTGAACGTTTCCAAGAAAAACCACTAGTATATACTCTCTCCCATTACAAACTACATACGGATGAATATGAACACATTTTAGAATGTAGATTCATTCATTTTGATCCGTATCTAGTCAATAAAATCTCTAAAAAGACTTATATTTAGAAACGGAGGGAGTATATTGACGGTTCAACTGAAAGCACAACTGTATTTAATTACCAGCCGTTGTAGCGTCTCCGGGTGAGCCACGGGGAAGCCGGTCCAGGCGGCACGCCTCCGGCGCCAGGGAAATGCCTCCGTCGCCGGCCGCCACCGGCACGCTCCAGAGCGTGAGCATGACGAGCAAGGCGACGGCCAGCGCGCGCTCCATTTTTGGATCTCCCCAGTCCAACCCATCGGCTCAGTATATATAAGCATTCTGGCTGATGTGATGTAACTAAAAGTCTATTTCGGACCTGGACCTTGGACGTTGTGACTTGTCCTTGTTGAACCTTCGATGTTGGCTGGGTAGCCTGGCGCGAACGAACGGGTCAGAAGGCCATTTTCCAGAGGTGGAGCGAGCTGAGCTAGATGCATGGATCGATGGAACAATGGAAGATCGGCCGAGCCTGTCCCTCTCCAAGCAAACCTCAGGAATGAAGAATCGTATCAGCCGGCGAATAAGTTACACCACGCGTGGCGACGTGGCATCACCTTCGGGAAGTTGATTCTCGATCGAGGCTGTGTGTGGTGTGGAAAGAGCATGCTTTCAGAGACAAGTCAGCCTCCCCTAATTCCCAAGAACCGCACCAACGCGTGGCATCAGCTTCCGAAAGTCGTTTCTCGAGGCTATATGTATGTGTGGCTACCTGCTGCTGCGATGCGTTGGCCACCACACACAGGTTCAGATACGTGGCATGTACTTGTGTATGTGTGTACGAATCCGCTGAGAAGTTCCCTGTGGTGTTACGGCTCCACATGTATTACCAGAGTTCATCTTGATCCTCTAGGTGGTTCTGGAGATCACCGACGACCTT
>NW_025250846.1:0-2141 GCF_018294505.1 Triticum aestivum | reverse complement strand
CGTCTAAGCCGGATGGTAACAGGAGGCGGGGAACACAATGTTTACCCAAGTTCGGGCCCTCTCGATGGAGGTAATACCTTACTTCCTGCTTGATTGATCTTGATGATATGAGTATTACAAGAGTTGATCTACCACGAGATCGTAGAGGCTAAACCTTAGGAGCTATCCTATGATTATGATTGTTGTTGTCCTACGGACTAAACCCTTCGGTTTATATAGACATCGGAGGGGGCTAGGGTTACACAGAGTCGGTTACAAGGGAGGAGATCTACATATCCGAATTGCCAAGCTTGCCTTCCACGCCAAGGAAAGTCCCACCCGGACACGGGATGAAGTCTTCAATCTTGTATCTTCATAGTCCAACAGTCCGGCCAAAGTATATAGTCCGGCTGTCCGAGGAACCCCTAATCCAGGACTCCCTCAAAGACCACCTCCAGCAGCACCCACTCCCAACCAGGTGCATGAAGCGCCTCCCCCGCGACTGGGTGGCGACGAGTATGCCCACGAGCGGCAGCTATGGGAATTCCGTCGAGCCAATGGACTCTGCTTTTACTGTGGTGACAAGTATTCCCGCGAACATCATTGCAAGCGCACTGGACAAATCCTGATGATCAAGGTGGGCGATTTTCTGTGAGATCATGTCGGATGACACCGTGCATGCGCTGCAGTTGCTGGATGCGCCAATTGTCCAGGAGTTGGAATGCTATACCTTATTATAGGACGCGATTTCTGGTGAGGACGCACCATCTACCGTTCGTCTTCGCGCACAAGTTGGCAATCAAGTTATGCTTCTTTTGGTGGACTCTGGGAGCTCTCATAGCTTTGTCAGTGAGGCGTTCGTTCAGCGCATAGAAGTCACACAAGCACTGTCGTCTGTATCTGTTCGGCTAGAGAATGGCCAACACCTGCTCTGTAAAAAGATGGTGAAGCAGTTAGCGTGGCAAGTTCCAGGACACCTTCCACACCGATCTCAGGGTGCTGCATCTGAGTGCGTATAATGTAGTATTGGGCATGGACTGGCTATCCGCCCACAGCCCGATGAACTGTCACTGGAAACTAAAGCTGATCTCCTTCGAAACAGAGGGCAAGACGGTGTGCTACAAGGGGTTCGCACCACCAATCTCTCTCCCACGGCTGGAGTGGATGCCTATGAACTACACGGGATGGAAGTCACCAATGATATCTAGACTGCAGCGCTGGTTACTGTCGAATCCTGAGCTAAGGAGAACACTGAGCCAGTACCCCCCAACATTCAGAAGGTGCTATCGATGTGTTTGCAGAACCAATGGCACTGCCTCCTCATCGTCAGTATGACCACGGCATACATCTGGAGCCGGGCACCACGCCCATCAACACCAAGCCGTACCGTTACTCGCCAGCGCAAAAGGATGAGATCGAGAAGCAGATGCACGAGATGTTGCAGTCGGGTGTCATTTCTCACAGCATGAGTTCGTATGCCGCCCCGGTCCTGCTTGTGAAGAAAAAGGACAGGAGCTGGCGCTTCTGTGTCAACTTTCGCCACCTGAATTCTGCCACTGTGAAGAAGAAATTTCCACTACCAAGTGTGGACGAACTTCTGGACGAGCTTGCGGGAGCGCAATACTTTTTGAAGATTGATCTACACGCGGGGTATCACCAGATTCGTATGCGCAAGGAGGATGAAGCAAAAACTGCTTTCAAAACCCACCACGAGCACTACCACTTCAGGGTGATGCCGTTTGGCCTTTGCAATGCACCGGCCACGTTCCAATGCCTGATGAACAACATATTTGGTCGCTATGTCCGTAAGTTCATCATCATTTTCCTTGATGACATATTGGTCTTCAGTATTGATCTGCAGGAACATGAACAACATCTGCGCCTCACGCACTCAAGTTGCTCCATGATAACCCACAAGTGTAGGGGATCGCAATAGTTTTGAGGGTAGAATATTCAACCCAAATTTATAGATTCGACACAAGGGGAGCCAAAGAATATTTGAAGGTATTAGCAGCTGAGTTGTCAATTCAACCACACCTGGAGATTAATTATCTGCAGCAAGTGATCAGTAGCAAGGTGATATGATAGTTTTGATAATGGTGACAGCAGTAATAGTAACGGTAACAGTGATAGCAGTAGTTTTGTAGCAACTGCAACAGTAA
>NW_025250845.1:0-2141 GCF_018294505.1 Triticum aestivum | reverse complement strand
TTTTTTGTTTTCCTTTTATTTTAGTAATGACACCAAATGCCAACCCCCTCTAGTGGAAGCTTTTTTGGGAGTTTTTTTAGTCAAAATTTCCATATGCCAAAGTTTTCAAGCCTGGTGACAACGGCATTTTTCAAATTGTATCGCAACTGCAAGTTTTCAAATGGATCGCAACTGCAGTTTTTAAGTTGTGTCCCAATCAGTGTTATAGCCGTTAGACCTAGGGTTTTCAAGATTTATGTGGCGGTATTGTTTTTCTCGCGTGATGGGAGGCATGACTCATCTGTACAAGGGTAGTCCATGTGCGTAAGTTTCTACATGGCTCTCTTTGTTTGTACACCGAGCTGGGATATGTGTGTTATTTTTCTATTTTTTCCCGGCCAAAATAAGGGATACGAAGGATGTGTGAATGCTGCTAGCTTTTTGTATTCCTTGTTGCATGTTTTGTCATTTGTTCACCGTAGCTTCCAAGGTTAGATTTGTGTAATGACTTTCTTTTACATTTTTTCTCATGATTAATTGATGTTTTTTTCTTCTTATCATTTTACTGTATTTAGTAGAACATTGTTTTACTATTTACCCTCTTCCTATTTTAGTATATTCATTTTGTTTCTTAGCTTAATATTCATTTGTTATTAGAAACTGCAAAATTGATTGTTAACTTCTTTTACAAAAAATCCTATTATTATTATTATTATTATTATTATTATTATTATTATTATTATTATTATTATTAAATCATCGTGTCCATCAGTAGACATACAACTGCAAGCATTGTAATCCGACTGCAATTGTACAAGCACACATCGACTACAACTCGGCGGGGAGGGTGGTTGTCGGACCAGTTGCATGTCCATGTCCATATTTGGGCACATGATTGCAAGCGTTGTAACATGTGCAACTTGCACGAGCCACATTGCGACTGCAACTGGGCATGTCCACTAATAGATATGGAACGACAAGCATTGTAACCGGACTGCAGCTGCAAGATATGTCCTACAAACATATCCCTACCTGTAATAGAAATAACAGAGACAATCAATAATGATTGTAACTAACATATGAATTAAAACGATGATGCAACACACAAGAATCATATATACTTTACACATTATAAATATGAGCAAACACATCAAACTGGCAGTGGCAGGTGAGGCTTAGCTTTCATTTCTCATGGATGTATATTGGTGTTTGATGGAAACAAGTAGCACGACTTGTGAGAATTAGTGATTGCATGCCACAACATCTCTATTGCACATACCAAGTAAAAGATTGAAATGTACCAACTTTTCACTGAACCCAAGGTGATTTGTAACAAACAACTAGGTTCAAATAGTGTCTTTTGACCAAAAATATTAGTGTCTTTTAACAAAAATATATTACATGGAGCACAATCAGCATAAAGCTAAAGTCCATTTGATTGGGGATTTAATTTAATACCAAATAATGTCCAATACCACAAAAAAGGTCATAGTTTACCTCCTAAGTGTTCAGCTACAGCTCCAACAACTTAGCCCCCAACCATATCAACGGCAAGCACATCTGAATATGCAGCAAAATTTGACATAGACAATAAGAGAGAGAGCACACCTACTCGCATAAACCTAGGAAACGCAGAAAAGACAACATGGCGTAACTAAGTGCTATAGCTACACACTTGAGTTGTTTCTAGGCAACAAGATCAAGAAACTGACTATGATGATTGACAAGGTAAAAACAGATTGGCTCTAGCAAGTAATGACCCAGAAATAATTACTCTATTAGATTTGGGTACGTACTTCTTGTAATATGTCTCACAAATATAAAAAATCACATCCGAAACTTATGTATTCCAGATTTTCCTATTTGCGTGTTCATGACCTTACACTAGGAAACATTTTCAAGATATTTTTTAGAGCAAACGCTTTAAAGATCTCTATCGGGATATTTTAAGATATTAAAATATACAAAAACAAGAACACATTAATATACATACACTATATTTGCAAATGGTAATACACATTCTATAATTTATTGAAGTGTCACAAATTAACGATGTCGAGGCTTCGGATATTGTCTTGCCTTTTTGTTCTCACATTTAGAAGGTTATCTTTAAAAAGATCATATTAAGTGCCAATGTCCCAAAGTTAAAATAGACAAAAAAA
>NW_025250844.1:0-2141 GCF_018294505.1 Triticum aestivum | reverse complement strand
ATGTATTATAGTGTTGCCTAGAGCTACTCCCTGAGCTTAAAAGTCTATTCAGGAAAACCTTTTATATGAAACCAATCTTCTTCCCTTCAAAAAGTTTGTTCCTTACAAATTATTAAAAGATGCTTCAGTGACTTCTGAGAGATTAAAAGTCTCCTTGTTCATTTTGGTAACTAGAGGAACATGACGGCCATTCCTTACAGAAACATGGCAACTTCAACAGAAGAAACATCAATCAACTCTTGTACTGCTCTGCCCCCTGCTTGCTTTTTAGGCTTTCCAGTGACATGATATTTTCATTCAGAGGAGGTTGCACTGCTCTGCTCTCTGCTTGCTTTTTAGGCTTTCAAATAATTCCAAATTAATTCAAATAAATCTAGCTAATTCAAAGAATCCCAAATTAATTCAAATAAATCTAGCTAATTCAAATAATTCTAGCTAATTCAAATTAATTAAAAGTACTCCTTGTTCATTTGAGCACGTACTCCTAGTGTGAAAAGAAAACCATGATGAATTAAGCAAGTACTCCTAGTCTAACACAATCAAGTACTCCTAGTCTAACACAATCAAGTACTCCTAGTCTAACACAATCAAGTACTCCTAGTCTAACACAATCAATTTTCAGCTTGTACAAAATACTGAAAACTACAGTAGAAACAATGACTAAACAACAATAATTCAGTAGTTTTCTCAAATTTTTGCAGTATGTAGACTATTTAGAAATTCAGAGATAATGAAAAGATTGTGCTAGGATGTTCTGAAGCTAACTGAATGTTCTGAAGCTGTCAATTTTTTAATATAGATTGTGCTAGGATCGCACAAATTGATGTCACTTTTTTATATAGATTGGGCTAGGACATTGTAGGTTACTGAATTTGCCTCGCTCACTCTGCTTTTGACTGAATTAGTGCATCAAGTGATGTCACACTCCACTTCTTCATCCTGCTACTGACTGAACTGGTTTTGAGCTCACTAACTGATGCCACTCGCTCACTCACTGCTCTCAGGGAGGTTGTGCGGCACCGAGCGGATGTACGGCGAGGTCTCCGTAATGGTGTCAAGTCACCCTTGCCATATGGAACATATGTAAGCTCTTCCTGCTAACCTACAGGAGTACATTTTCGTGCTTCAAGTCTGAGCCTATGTATGGAAAATGCATGCTTCAAGTGTGAACCTATGCACTCCATTTTGTGGTGATTAGTCGCCACTTCTATGTGCACTAAGAAAAAGAAGCCTGAACATGGCATGCATGCTTTCTTGTGGTGTTAGCATCCCAGCACTGATCAACACAACTTGTCCTCACAAGCACATAGAAAATGACAGGTTCTGAACATCAAGTTGACCGAACACAACTTGTCCTCACAAGCACCTTTATTTGTTCTATGAAACTTCTTGTAATATGCATATTACATCATTTAAATTCAGTGTCAAAACATGGAAAAATTCAGTTGTCAAAACACCTCAAACATGGCCAAATTCATATCAGTCCAAATTTTTCATGTTTCAGAGAAGTTTACAATTTTTGTGGCCTCTTGATACAATTTTTTTATCAAGAACTGTCAATTTTACATCCATTTAACTCCATTGATGATGGAACAGGAGGAGCAGCAGCAGCACAAGGAGCAACTCCTTACAGTAGCAGAGGCAGTCGCCGACAGCAGCAGCAGATGCAGTCGCCAACAGCAACAACTGGTCCGCGCGGACTCGATCGGGCGGGCTGCAGCGGCAGAAGTAGGTGGCGGCCGAAGGCAGCGGCAGGTGGCAGACGGACGGCAGCGGCAGCAACAGGATCCCGCCACCGGGGAAGACCCGCGTGGCCCTGCCTGACAAAGTCAGGGAGAGGGGAGCGGCGGCTGGGGTTGCTGCAGGCACGAGGAACCTGCGCCAGCGAGGAGAGCGACGAGGAGGAGGCGCCCGTCGAGGAGGAGGCCGCCTTGGAGGAGCAGCTACAGTCGGGGTCGGGCTCCTCGGAGGAGCAGCCGCAGTCGGGGTCGGGCTCCTCGATGATGCAGGCGGCGCCGGCGCTGGAGGCGATGATGCTGCCCCGCTCGCCGGCCGTGCTCGAGCCCCTCAATCCCCTCCTCGAGCCCCTCGATCTCCTCCCTCCTCCGGGACACGGATGTGCTGCTCCTGTCCCTCGACGA
>NW_025250843.1:0-2141 GCF_018294505.1 Triticum aestivum | reverse complement strand
ATTCGGACTGCACAGACATACCTGACTCAAAACGCACACAAATTTTTCATACGGACTCCGAATTGGGTGATTCTTTTTTTGTTGGAAACTAGATTTCGGGCACTTTCCAACCCAATTGGAATAACCTTCAAATTCGTCCGGAGCGTTGAGTTGTGGACGAAACAATCTGATGCTGCAGCAGAATCCGAGTCAAACTACAAGTCCAAAGGTGTTACATCACCTCCACTTGGGCCCATTGGCCTTGTACGACCTAGATTTAGTTTTAGGCTGCCTTGGGACGTCCTCCCACCTCCTTGGCCGCCACCCCTTGCTCCTATATAAGTAGATCCATCTAGTAGCTTTTCCTTGGGATTTGTTTAGTTAAAAGTTAGCCATTGCAACTTCGTGTACTTCGTTTGTGTCCAACGACCAGACCAAGACCGCTTCCGGATCCCCACCTTTATCAATACTTCATATATACTCGCAATATTCAGATTGCTTTTATCATATTCTTGCTTGTTCTTCGATGGCTTGCAGGAATAGACCTTCGTGGTCAGGTTGATTGTGCTCCAGCGTGGTCAATAACCTCTCGGAGTTGGTTTAGCGATTGCTAAGGCGCAACGTCGTGCACGTTTGTAGTCGGATCGTCAAAGTCATCTCCACCAAATCGATAGTTATCATCTCATCGAAAGATCGGGACACCCCCGCCTCTATCATAGCCTATACTTATGTATTTCGAAATTACATGGGCCTGGCCCAATAAAAAGGTGACGCAGCACCTGTAATAGCCTCGGGACGAAATTTATGAAGTGGCATCTTGTATATTTCGTCCAAGGCTTCATGCACCCATTATGGTGGCTTCAAAGTCCTGAAATCATCACTTGTAACTCCGTTCTTGTTCCCCTTGCGCATGCCATCATCTCCATGCTTGTTCTTGCTCCAATGTTCATCCTTCTCCAAGCTAGGCCCTTCATTTGTAAGCAAAACAAATGTATCCAATTTAGGCAGCATCATATTCTCATGAACATTAGAATCATTACCAAGAAACGAAAGTACCTGATAATTTAATTGGCGTGCGCGAGCTCTAGTAATTGGTCCCGTATATGTAGCAGTAGGGGCTGTGGGTGGAACAATGGTATTGATGTCCTCATCATCCTCCCCTTCTTGAAATGAAGTCGTCCTCGACGGAAGCTCATCTTCCTCAACCAAATAAGGCTTCAAATCTGCAATGTTAAAAGTGGGACTAACCCCAAAATCTGCAGGCAGCTCAAGTTTATATGCATTATCATTTATTTTCTCTAACACCTTAAAGGCACCATCAGCACATGGCATTCGCTTTGATTTGCGCAAATCAGGAAATCTATCCTTACGCAAATGTAACCAAACAAGATCTCCAGGTGTAAACACAACATGTTTTCTACCCTTATCTCCAGCAAGTTTATATTTAGCATTCATACGCTCAATGTTTTCCTTAGTTAACTCATGCATTTTTAAAATCAATTCAGCACGTTGTTTAGCATCAAAATTAACCTTCTCCGAAGATGGAAGAGGCAACAAATCAATAGGTGCACGAGGTAGGAAACCATACACAACTTCAAAAGGGCACATCTTAGTAGTAGAATGCAATGAACGATTATAAGCAAATTCAATATGAGGCAAGCATTCCTTCCACATTTTATTATTATTCTTCAAAACAGCCCTAAGCATAGTAGACAACGTTCTATTGACTACTTCAGTTTGTCCATCAGTTTGGGGGTGACAAGTAGTACTAAAAAGCAGTTTAGTCCCCAACTTAGCCCATAAACATCTCCAAAAATGGCTAAGAAATTTAGTATCACGATCTGAAACAATAGTATTTGGCACACCATGCAAGCGAATAATTTCATGAAAGAACAAATCAGCAACATTAACAGCATCATCGCTTTTATGACATGGTATAAAGTGTGCCATTTTCGAGAATCTATCCACGACAACAAATATGCTATCCCTCCCCTTCTTTGTTCGAGGTAAACCTAAAACAAAGTCCATAGATATATCCTCCCAAGGAACACTAGGTACAGGCAAAGGCATATATAAACCATGAGGATTGAGTCGTGACTTAGCTTTTTGACATGTAGTGCATCGAGCAATAAAACGCTCAACATCCCGTCTCATCTTTGGCC
>NW_025250842.1:0-2141 GCF_018294505.1 Triticum aestivum | reverse complement strand
GAAAACGATTATGAGAGGATGGCAACAATCTCGAATGACGAATCATGAAGAGAATGGAGCAAGGTTGAAAGAAGAATGTTCTTCGGTCTTCAAAATATGAGAATGACGATGAGAAACACCATCAAGAATCGTTTACGCACTCCGGAAGAATCAAAACGAAGAGGTTGAACCAACGATGAAAAGAATTTGAAAGATCTTGGAGAAAACATTTGACTGATGATAAATCATTCTTACGTAAAACTTCGAAAGGAATTTGAGAATACCTCCAAGAAAATAAGAAGAGTCAGGTAAGATCCTGGGAAAAGACCTGTGGGTTAGGGCCCACTCAAAAGAAAACACCGTTGAACGATTACTTGAAAAGAGAGATTGCACCGGTTGAATTAAATGACTTGAGTGAGATAACAACCTCGAAGATCTTGAATGAATGCAGAGTGGAAAACATGAATCTTCGAGATATCTTGGGCACTCCGGAACAATTAAATAGCGAGAAGTGAATGAATATGAGGTGCACCGGCATGAGAAGGTATTTGAAACGAGGAAAAAGGATATGATCAACACCAAAGCTTGATTTGAATTCATCAGATAAAAGAGAATGAAGAATGATGAACTAGATGCTCCGTTAGCATCTTCCTGAGAATCACCGGATAAGAACATTGCCGGAAAAGAATGGAGAGACTTCATATGAATAAAAGGATATTTGATTAAGAATTCCGAGTCCTCGAAGAAAACAAGGGAGGGAGGGCGGGAAAAACAAAGGCAACTTGGGATGGATGAAACGAACACCGTTGAGAAAGCTGAGATTGAATCTTGCAGATATTGAAAAGATCGAATCCACTTGAAGAGGAAAAAAACACGCCGGGTGAAAATGATTGACATGACACTCTTGATGATCAAGAAGGATTGGTATTCACATGGAGTATGAGAACACCATTTGGGGAAGGTATGGAATCAACATTTGACTTTGAAGCAATTCGAATACCACAACTCAAAACAAAACAAGGATTGGCTTGCAAAATAAGCCGGAACAAACATATGATAGAGATTTCGTCCGAAGTTTTCGTGGTGGGGCCTACACGGGCTCGATCGTACAGCACCATCATGTACAAGGCAGTGCACATGACATACGAAGCATCCCCGAGTCGGCATAGCCAAGGACTCTTTAAGACACAACGAGACCACTGTAAAACCGACCGTGAATAGGCGGACCACTAGACGTCGAACCCTAATTTCATATCATACATCTGTGGGAAAGATATCCTACGAGCTACTTGAATTCCCACCTATGAAACTCCCGAACCTTTCCGGTTATGCAATCAGGTGTTGGGGATACAGGGGAAGCATAATATCTCAC
The DNA here is from genome assembly GCF_018294505.1 of Triticum aestivum. Lineage (NCBI taxonomy): Eukaryota > Viridiplantae > Streptophyta > Magnoliopsida > Poales > Poaceae > Triticum > Triticum aestivum. Next base: position 790 of record NW_025250842.1, on the reverse strand, counting down.
CCAAATCTAGCAAATCCTACATCCAGTTGTATCCATCCTTCAACACATAACCAAGAAAAATTTCGGAAACCATCTACCTCAACCTTCAAAAAACATCCGTTATACAAGTTATGGCAATACTCCCGAACTCCCGCCCCAGTACTGGGTGGCGTCGAGGTTATCTCACCAAAAACTGCATAAAAGAGATTTTCGATGTCGGTGAAACTAAACTCAGGTATTCCAGAACTGCAACGATAAAATTGTGACGACAACACCTCGGAGCTCAACTCCCCGGGACACCGCCACAAAACCCCTGACAGGAGGCACCAAGACAATGTTCTCGTCACAAAACCATCGGAACGATTCCAAGATACCCGCGTGATCCTAAATTTTTTGTGAAATTTGAGAAGAGAAGAGTCAAAACTCTACGTTAGGATGCCTTACCAGAGCGATGAAGGGACTGGGGAGTAAAAAGAATTCCTAAACTCTCCGATATATAATTCCTAAATGACTCAAAACATTTTTCTAGACTCAACACCGTCAGCTAATTCGATCAAGCAGGGGGGCTCCTAAGGTCGAGGAAGGCTCTGATTACCAACTTGTAACGCCCTTGATGCGGCTATATCTCCCACGTGTCGAAGCACGACTTAGAGGCATAACCGCATTGAAAGCAATGTCGCAAGTGAGGTAATCTTCACACAACCCATGTAACACATAAGGGAAAGAGATACATAGTTGGCTTACAATCGCCACTTCACACAATACATGAATAAAGCATTACATCATCCAAATACAATCAAGGTCCGACTAT
>NW_025250841.1:0-2141 GCF_018294505.1 Triticum aestivum | reverse complement strand
AAGACTTACATCAGATCCTATCATACATGCATTTGTACCAAGAGGGTAATGTGGGGTTTGGTTGCAGCAAGCCAGCTTTGACTCTGTGGCTATCCTGTTCTACGACTACCAGAAACTCTGGAGGTGAAACAACGTACACGAGTCCACTAATCACCACACAATACACTACTATGGACTCATCCCCGTCTCCCTACGAGAAGGCCATCCATAGCACTCACACTTGTCTTGAGCATTTTAGGGTATCCACTTCAAGTTGTCTATGTACCATGTAAGCATCCAAGAAGTCCATAACCGCGGACCCGGCTATTCGAATAGATCATGTTAACCCTGCAGGGGTGTACTTCTTCACACACGCTCTCGCCACTTACCGCCATGTACACGTCATGTATCTCGGCAACCTTCAAGCGGAAGCCTGGCGAGGGTGTCGGCCACGACCTGACTAACCACACAAGACTCTAGCCCAGGTTTATCGCCTATTCGGGTTCCATCCGCAAGAAGATCCGGCCGGGGTTTCACTCACGGCCCCAAACGATGTGTGCAGGGTTCCCAAGCCCACCTCGCCGGATGGATCTACGCTTGGTACACCGTGCCTCTTGTGCCTAGTCTGTCCCAAGCCCACCTGGCCGGGTGCCACTTGGTAGACTACTAACACTACCTACAAACACCAGAAACTAGTTGCGACTCCTGGACAGAGATCAAGTTGGTTAATAAGTCGAGAGGGCTTGGAGCGCCCGGAGCCCAATGTGTGGTAGTATCGAGTCATTGGAAAACATACATAGAACTCAGTGCTTGAGGACGGTTCCAGTGAGACAACCCACCATGTACTCCTACATGGCCTCTCACCGCTACCTTTACCAAATCGTGTTCACACACTTAACTCTCGGCACCAGAACATATCGTAACACTCCAATTCATTCCCAATGAATCAGACCTGACACAACTCTAAGCAATAGCAGGCATAGCATGGTAGGAACACATCAGTGGCTTCAATCAACTCCTACACATGCTAGTGGATTTCAACTATTTACTGTGGCAATGACAGGTCATGCACAGGAATGGGTTCAACTACCGCAGCACAAAGTAGCAGATGAATCGTTGTTGTCCTAATGCAATAACTGAGAGCAGGAGCGAGAGAGTAGGGTTTTATCGAAATGAACAAGGGGGTTTGCTTGCCTGGTAAATCAACAAGGGAGGCACTGCTTCACAGACAGGTACTCTGGAACGTCTCCGGAGCAGGACCTATCGAGAAGGAACGGTGCCGGCAATCAATACACAATCATATGCAACAATATGATGCATGAACATGGCATGTAGATGTGATGCTGTTTGAGCTAATGCATCTAGTAAACATTTGGTTTGAAGTCCATTTGAACCAAAGGTTCAAATGCATTTCTAAATTAAGTCTCTTATATATGCCCTAATGTGTTTTCCCATATTCAGCATGTATAAGTTGGTTTTTCATGCATGAAACTAGTACAGATGGAAAGATTGCATTTTTCTGATAATTTTTCATATATAAATTATTTAAATCTGAGCTACAGTTGAATTGTTATGAATTTTTGAAGTTTAAATCATTTTATGGATTTTCTGAATTATTTTAATTCCAGAAAATAAATAATTGCGTCAGCATGACGTCATCACTACATCAGCGGGTCAACGCGGCTGTCCAGGTCAAATCTGACGTGTGGGACCCACACGTCAGTGACAGGGGGGTTAACAGGGGTTAATTTAGTTTAATTAAAAGGTTAGAGGGCACCGGGGCCCACTGTCAGTGTCAGGGGGGGGGGTTAGTGCGGGTTGACCGGTCAATCCCGCCGGCGTTTAGCCGCCGGCGAGGCCGAGCGCGGCGGAGGGGCTCGGGAACGTCGCTCCGGCGACCATTCGGGCGGCGGAGACCACGGGAGCGAAGCCCGCGCTCACGCGCATCCAGTGGAACACGCGGGAGGCTGCGGGGGCGGCGGAGCTCGCCGGAGCAGAGCTCAGGGCGGCGGCCGGAGTTCGGCAACTTGCGGCCGCGGCGTTGTGGTGCACGGCAGTGGAGGCGGAGGGCTCCTACGGCCTCCTGGCGTCACCAGGAACACGGTGACGCGCGCGGAAGTGACCGGCTTGGGCTCGTGCCACCGTGGCGCCATGGCCGGCGG
>NW_025250840.1:0-2142 GCF_018294505.1 Triticum aestivum | reverse complement strand
TTCGAGGACCGGATTGTGGTTCCGAAAGGTGATCTAAGGAAAGTCATAATGAACGAAGCGCACAATTCTCTCCTTTCCATTCATCCTGGAAGTACGAAGATGTATCATGACCTCAAGCAGTCGTATTGGTGGACTCGAATGAAGCGAGAAATTGCTCAATTCGTGAATGAATGTGATGTCTGCCGAAGAGTGAAAGCAGAACACCAACGACCAGCTGGTCTCCTCCAACCTCTTGCTATCCCAGAATGGAAGTTTGATCATATCGAAATGGACTTCGTGACTGGGTTTCCAAAGTCCAAGCGCGGAAATGACGCTATCTTTGTTGTCATTGACAAGCTCTCTAAAGTGGCTCATTTCCTTCCTATCAAAGAATCCATCACAGCAGCTCAGCTGGCAGAGCTCTACACCTCCAGAATTGTCTCCTTGCACGGCATTCCTCAATTGATTTCTTCGGATCGTGGAAGCATCTTCACCTCTAAGTTCTGGGACTCCTTCCAGAAGGCCATGGGCACTAATATTCGCTTCAGCACAGCTTTTCACCCTCAAACTAGTGGCCAAGTCGAGCGAGTCAATCAAATTCTTGAAGATATGCTCAGGGCTTGTGTCATTTCCTTTGGAATGAAATGGGAAGATTGTCTTCCATATGCTGAATTCTCCTACAACAACAGCTTCCAAGCGAGTTCGGGCAAAGCCCCATTCGAGATTCTATATGGCAGAAAGTGCCGTACTCCTCTTAATTGGTCAGAGACTGGTGAACGCCAACTTCTTGGCAATGACTTAATCACTGAAGCTGAAGAAATGTGTAAAGTCATCCGTGATAATCTCAAAGCCGCGCAATCGCGCCAGAAGAGCTACTATGATAGTAAGCATCGTGATTTGGCTTTCGAGATCGGAGACCATGTCTACCTCCGCGACTCTCCAATGAAAGGCACTCGTCGCTTCGGTATCAAAGGGAAGCTTGCCCCTAGATACGTGGGTCCTTTCAAGATCTTTGGCAAAAGAGGCGACCTCGCCTATCAACTTGAACTTCCTTCCAACTTCGCGAACGTGCACGATGTGTTCCACGTGTCACAGCTCCGCAAGTGCTTCAAGACGCCTGAGCGTACTATCAACTTCGAAGAGATTGACCTCCAAGAAGATTTGTCTTATCATGAGCACCCCGTTGCTATTCTTGAGGAAACTGAGCGCAAGACTCGCAACAAGTCTATCAAATTCCTCAAAGTGAAGTGGTCGCACCATTCCGACCGGGAAGCCACCTGGGTACGCGAGGACCATCTCCGTTCTGAATATCCGGAGTTCTTTTAGTCCTAGATCTCGGGACGAGATCCTCTCGTAGTGGTGGAGTGTTGTAACACCCCGCATGTAACTTGCCATAATTGTAACTCCGACTCTTGCCATTTCCGGCTATGTGATATGTTTTTTCCCTCCGTTGTTGGGTTTTGTCTTTCGTTTTGTATTTTTTCATGTCATGCATTTTCATATCATTTCATCATGTGCATTGCATTCGCATACGTGTTCGTTTCATGCATCCGAGCATCTTCCCCGTTGTCCGTTTTCCAATCCGGCGCTCCTATCTCCTCCGGTGCACCCCTCTAGTTTTTCTTTCGTGTGCGTGTGTCAAACTTTCTCGGAATGGACCGAGGCTTGTCAAGTGGTCTTAATATACCGCCCGGAGTCTACCGGTCAAGTTTCGTTCCATTCGGAGGTCGTTTGGTACTCCAACGGTTAACCGGGCCTCCGCAAAGTCCATTTGAGTATCCAGCAAAAACCCCCTGCAAAACCAGCCCAAAGCCCACCAAACTCTCTTCCATGCTCTAGGTCGTTCGATCACGATCGTGTGGGCGAAAACCGCACCTCATTTGGAGTCTCCTAGCTCCCTCTACCTATAAATGAGTGGACATCCCGAAAAACGAAACTGCAGTCGAAACCCTAATTTCCCCTCTCCGCGGGCGGACGCGTCCAGCCGCCGCCGGACAACGTCCGCCGCGCGCCCGGCCAACCGGAGCGCGACACGTGTCGCCGCCGCCTCTTCCACCGCGCCGGCCCGCGAGCCCGCCGCGGGCCCGCCGGCCCGTTCCCCGCCGCCGCGCCCGCTCCTCCGCGCCTCCCGCCGACTTCGCCGCCGCAGCGCGCCGCCGCGCC
>NW_025250839.1:0-2142 GCF_018294505.1 Triticum aestivum | reverse complement strand
TGTGGAGTTATTTTCTTCCCAACTCAGCTCAAATCGTTGTGCTTGTCCCCATATTCCCAAGAGCCAACCCAACTCTCATCGTTGTATTATTGTCGCTCGCCACCAGCTTCGCTAGCTTTTCTAAAAAGAAGAACAGTGCCGCTAGGTATTTATGGGTTGCCTCTAGCCAGTAGGATGAATTGATGCTCGCTCTCCACTGCTTGTCTCAGGCAGTGCCACACCGTCAGTCTCGACGTCCTGACCTGAATGGATTTGGAGGAAAGGGGGATAGTTAAGAAAGCAAACAAATAGTTTGTGAAAAAGGAACAAATCTTTGCGTCCACTGCTCTATTATATCACAAAGACAAAATTGTTGCGAGCAAGATATAAAGAGAGGATCATCATAAACCTATGAGAGAATGTTATTTCGAAACTAATCTTATGTTCCATCGGCCACATGTAAAACAAATGAAGGTTAATTTTACATACGTGTGTGTTGGAGCCTTGGAGGGAGCCCACGTAGGTGCTAAGAAAGTATAAAACATATATAAGGTGTAACTTTTTTTAAACAGAACCTACTATTTTCAGATGTAATTGTTAAATTAGTGAAATAGTATACTTGGAATATGTGCTTTAATTTCTCTTGCCCAGATAAATCGGTTTGTGATCTATAAATGAAGGCAGATGATACCTGAATTCTATTAATATGTACTCCCTCCGTCCCATAATATAAGATCGTCAGCTTGCAAAACGATATTAATTAGAGAATGAAAACAAGTTTGACATTGACCTTTCATCTACAAGTATAAAGAATGAGGTCAGACGTGGAATTACCCAATAGCAGTTATTTGACGGTGGCAGTATGAAAATTAGTGCACCACAAAAGAACACATAAGTAGCATGAATCGATCATATAAATAGAAGGTGGTTGTATATTTACTAACCACTTTATTTTTCTGCATGATAGGAAAGACCATTGAAAGCATTTACGAACCGCCGTAGAAATCCAATCGGGTTAAGGTGCTTAATGATATGAACTTATACTGATGACTAGTACACATGCAAATTAGCTCACTCATTTAATTGAAGCGCTAGATTTAAAAGCCAAAAGTAATCTCCTTACAGTTAATGAGCAAAACTCCAAGTCCGAAGCTGGGCAAGGCTTACGGGCTCTTCTAAGAGAAGAGGAGCTCAAGTGAGCACTGCGTGCTAAAGTGCTTAAGGTTGTCCAAGGGGATGACAATACACAATTCTTCCATATGATTGCAAATGGTAAACATAGGAAGAAGAAAATCATACAGCTTGAACAGGACGAGGGGACAATAGTGGGGCATGAGAATCCGAAAGCTTATATCTCTATCTACTATAAACAACTTTTTGGGCATCCGGAAGCAAGCACGGTGGCCCTAGATGAATCTGGCTTTGGAGATATCCCTCAGCTTCAGGTAGACGAGAATGGTATTCTCTCTACTCCATTTACTGAGAAGGAGGTTTTGGATGCAATCTCCCAAATGAAACCGAATAAAGCACCTGGACCAGATGGGTTTCCTGTTGAATTCTATAAGAAATGTTGGCATATTATTAAGAATGATCTTATGCCTATGTTTCATGATTTATTTAACGGTCATCTAGAGCTGTTTCATCTTAACTTTGGCATGATTACGTTGTTACCAAAGAAAGAAGAAGCAGTTCGGATCGAACAATTCAGGCCCATATGTCTTCTTAATGTGAGTTTTAAAATTTTCACAAAGGTGGGTACCAATAGATTGACACAAATTGCTCATTCAGTGGTACAACCCAGCCAAACAGCGTTCATGCCAGGGCGACACATACTTGAAGGTGTGGTCGTTTTGCATGAAACGCTACATGAAATCCATTCGAAGAAGCTAGATGGGGTTATCTTCAAAGTGGATTTTGAGAAGGCATATGATAAAGTTAAGTGGCCTTTCCTTCAGCAGGCAATGCGCATGAAAGGATATAGTGAGGCTTGGCGGAACCAGGTGGGTTCTCAAGTCTAGAAGGGTAGTGTCGGAATCAAGGTTAATGATGATATCAGCCATTATTTTCAGACACTCATGGGTCTGAGACAAGGCGATTCCATGTCTCCTCTGTTGTTTAATATAGTGGCTGATATGTTGGCCATTCTTATTGGGAGAGCCAAGC
>NW_025250838.1:0-2142 GCF_018294505.1 Triticum aestivum | reverse complement strand
TGCCGCGCCGTGATTTTGTTGGTGTTCTAGGCTCGCGTCTCTAGCACAGTCTAGCCTAGGACCAGCACAGTACCGTCGTTGAGCGTTTATTCAACTTTGCATCTCTGAATTGATTATTGCTGACCCTTTTTGCTACCATACTATAAGCCTTCCCAGCTCCACATACATCTACGTCGTGTGTTCGACTCTCCCTGGTAATCGCTCTATCCAAGCTTTGAGAGTTTTTTGACTACAACGGTTGCCGATCACCACCTGCTGCTGGGTAAGAACTGGTAAGAATTTGAGATTTGCTTGACGGATTTGTGATACACCACCACCACTTCTTAGTAGTCTGTAGGATCATATTCTTGTGTGTTTCTATTGCTGCTAACCATGCCAGGATCACAAGCCGACGAGATTGACTGGGAGAACTTATCGAACAAGGAGCTTCATGATAAGTTTCAGCAAATGATGACTGAACAGGTACAAGATGTGCTGAACAATTTTCAAGAGGCCATGGAGAAGATCACTGGCCTTGAGAAGACGTTCGAAACAAAGCTCGATAACAGATTTAATGAACTGCTTGCGCGTCTTCCACCACCGGCTGCACCTGTCGCACCTCTGCAACAACAACAACTACGCCCCCTTCCGAATCAGTATGGACGAGCACAGCGTGTTCCTATTGAGACAGGACAAACTTCTGGTGCCGCTGCTACTGCTGTTGGTGCTTCTTTGGCTCCTGCTACTGCTCCTGCTGGTACCCAGGAGGATGATGAGTATGCGGGTGATTATGAGGATGAGGTTGATCAAAATCAGATCTACGAGCAGCCACTAGCACCACCACCAGCAGGTCGACCTCAGGTATATATTCGTCATGGTAGGCCTGCACCACCACCTCAGGTACGAGATGATGTCCATATTCCTAAACTGAAATTGAATATTCCACCATTTGAGGGTAGATATGTTCCTGATATATATCTTACTTGGGAGTTAGAAACTGAACAACGATTTACATGTTTACAATATCCTGAGGAGAGACGAGTTGCTGCTGCCGTTTGTGCTTTCACTAGTTTTGCATGTGTATGGTGGTCTGAACATTGTAGATTATATCCTATTCCAACTACTTGGGCTGCTTTGAAAACTGCTATGCGTACGCGTTGGGTTCCACCATATTATCAACGTGAATTGCTTCAAAAATTGCAGCGTTTAAGACAAGGGAAAAATTCTGTAGAAGAATATTATCAGGAATTACAAACTGGCATGATTAGATGTGGTATTGTTGAGGAGAATGAAGCTATGCTTGCACGTTTTCTAGGTGGATTAAATAGAGAGATTCAGACCATTCTAGACTATAAGAAGTATACTAATATCACTCGTTTATTCCATCTTGCTTGTAAAGCTGAACGTGAAGTGCAGGATCGACAAGCATTGGGGCGAACTAACTTTTCTGCAGGCCGACCTTCATCATGGACACCACGTGCATCTTCTACTTCAACTGCACCAGCACCTCCATCCGGTGCCACCTCCAGCCGTGATACAAGAAAACAGGCACAACCAACATTATCTGCCAAGAGCGCACCTGCGGGGCCTGCACAGCGTTCTTCTTCTTCCATGGCATCAACAGGGCACACAAGTGATATTATTTGTCGTCGTTGTAAGGGAGGAGGTAATTATGCGAGAGAATGCAAATCTCCGCGTGTGATGATTGCTACCGCGGATGGTGGATATGAGTCCGCTAGTGACTATGATGAGGAGACTTTGGCTCTTATTACACGTGAAGAACATGGTGGAGATGATTCTGATCATGAGACGCAATACATGGCTCCTGAAGACGCTGACAGGTATGAATGTTTAGTTGCTCAACGTGTTTTGAGTGTGCAGGTCACTCAAGCTGAGCAAAATCAGAGGCACAATTTGTTCCATACCAAGGGAGTTGTGAAGGAACGTTCTGTGCGCGTCATCATAGACGGAGGGAGCTGCAACAACTTGGCTAGCATGGATATGGTGGAGAAGCTTTCTCTCACCACAAGACCACATCCACATCCTTACTACATCCAATGGTTCAACAACAGCGGCAAGGTTAAGGTAACACGTACTGTTCGTGTGCATTTTAGTATCTCTACATATGCTGATTATGTTGATTGTGATGTGGTACCTATGCAA
>NW_025250837.1:0-2142 GCF_018294505.1 Triticum aestivum | reverse complement strand
AATCGACTAACCCAAAAGTCGATTCAGTCGACTGAAGTGTAGCTAAATCGGAGCAGCATCGCAAGCAAGAGCAAGAGCGAGAGCAGCAGCGCGAGCAAGAGCAATAGCAAGAGCAGACCAGCCAGGGGACCGAGAGCAAGAGAAGAGCAGCAGCGCGAGCGAGAGCTAAAGCAGCAGCAGCTCCTACTGATGTGGACGTCGCCGCCGAGGGAGCGACGCCGCCGTGGATGGAGCCGCGCCGTGTCGGCTCGGGACCGAGCGCCAGCAGCACCGTGAGATCGAATCAAGAAGAAAATGCGGCGATTAGTGTACAACCTCTTTGGTGGCGCCGATTAGGCCGTAGCTTCATCTGAGGAAACGGTGATGATGATGCTCTTCCGGTGGTGCAGGTGAAGACGGCGTTGTGGAATGGAGGTGGCGCGAAAAATGAGGGGAACGTCGGGGCAGCTCCTTGGAGGTGGAGGACGGGGTGGCTGAACCGGCGGGACGATGAGATCGACGATGGATCCTCATCCGGTACGGTGGATGAGGGACGTCGAGGTGTTGCTGTGGACGACGTCGTCGGGGAAGAGGCTCCGGCTGGGTGGCGGACGGAGCAGGGTGTGGGGTTTGTTTTATAGAAACTTTTGTTCTATCATGCTTCACTTATATTATTTTGAGAGTCCTACAAAACATCATGGTAATTTTCTTTAATCATAAAAATTGGTCCTAATATGATAGGCATCCAAGATTAGTAAAAAAATATGAGTGTGTTGAATACTATGAGAAGTTTGATGCTTGATAATTGTTTTGAGATATGAAGATGGTGATATTAGAGTCATGCTAGTTGATTGGTTATGAATTTGAGAAATACTTGTGTTAAAGTTTGTGATTCCCGTAGCATGCACGTATGGTGAACCGTTATGTGATGAAGTCGAAGCATGATTTATTTATTGATTGTCTTCCTTATGAGTGGCGGTTGGGGACGAGCGATGGTCTTTTCATACCAATCTATCCCCCTAGGAGCATGCGCGTAATACTTTGCTTTCATAACTTGTAGATTTTTGCAACAAGTATATGAGTTCTTTATGACTATTGTTGAGTCCATGGATTATACGCACTCCCATCCTTCCACCATTGCTAGCCTCTCTAATACCGCGCACTTTTCGCCGGTATCATACACCCACCATATACCTTCCTCAAAACAGCCACCATAACTACCTACCATGGCATTTCCATAGCCATTCCGAGATATATTGCCATGCAACTTACCATCGTTTCGTTCACTATGACACGCTTCATCATTGTCATAATTGCTTTGCGTGATCATGTAGTTGACATCGTATTTGTGGCAAAGCCACTGTTCATGATTCTTTCATACATGTCACTCTTGATTCATTGCATATCCCGGTACACCGCCGGACGCATTTGTGACACCCCAAAAATTTTGACCTTGTTTTATTTATTAAAACGTTGTCAGGAAATAAAACTTTTCCTTTTTGCCAAGATTTGCCCTTTGTGATTTTTGGATTTTTGCCCTAGTGGAAAAAAACCCTCAAAGAGTATTGTTGGACTTGAATACTCTCTATGATAAAACAATTCTTTATTAGTGGATTTAAATGTCAAGATATGTTTTCTCAGAGCTTTATCATTTTAAAATGATTTCTTTTGAATTTGGAGCCTGTTTTGCACTGCAACCATTTGACAAATGCATTTAAAATTTCCACCAAAATTTGGGGATGTCATGTGATGTTTCCACATCACTTTTATGCAAAAATACCTTTTGACCATTGGAGATTTTGAGCTCTACACCAACTTTTCCAATCTGGTCCATTAGGCACTTTTGCACTACAACCCATTTAAATATTTCTTTAAAAACTCTTCCAAGTGTTTGGAGATGTCAGTGGATGCATACAATTCAACTCTATGCAAAAACCTAGTGTTGTTCTTTGAAAAATTTGAGTGAATCAACCTCTTTTTCATTCTGGTCCAGTTTGGTGTTTTGAACTGCAACCCTACTTTATTTTGCTCTAGTGACCATGATCCTTTTTCCTACTTGTAGCCCTCCCTTCAAAACCCTTAAGTCCAGAAGAGTGGACTCATTGGAGATTTGTAAGTGCATGCAATAAACCTTCTTTCTTTCTGTCCAAAACTGGAGTTTTG
>NW_025250836.1:0-2142 GCF_018294505.1 Triticum aestivum | reverse complement strand
TGGTTGGGTTTAAAAAGTTTTGTTCCACCTCTTGTGAAAAAGACAAATTTTCGTCTATTCAGCTGGAAGCGGGTCAAATTTGAACTGTAGCTGCCTTGTAGTTTGCTCTTTATTTTTTCCAAAAATCATCTCTAGGTACATAAGTATCTATTTAATCATATAAACACCAAAAAAATTCCAAGATTCAACCACTAGCTAGGAACGGTCATTCCCGCCATTTTGACCAAATTTTGAAACGGGCATAAAAAATTAAAAAAAATCAAAAAATTGGGAAACCTTCGCATTGTGTCATTATATATGACCAAGTTTCCAGGAAAAATAATAAACTTGTAATACGGAAATTATTTTAAAAAAGTGTTCTCAGAAATGAGCTATCATGCGTGAAGATTCATGGCTTTCAAGCCAAATGATCAATCTTATGGCCACATTCAAGGCATAGTTTGTTCAAATGATCTCATATTGTGCACAAGGGTGCATATTGGAATTCCAAACAATGTTGCCTAAGGGAGTTTTCACTTTCTTTGCACGAAAAAACCATTTTTCATTTTCCGAGTGCCCAAAAGGAGGTTTTTTTGTGAAGGAACTACGAAATAATTGTTGCAAAATTGGACCAAATCATTTTTATTAAATACTAGGACATATTTAATGCACAATTGACCAAATGGTTGGGTGAAAAAAGTTTTGATCCACCTCTCGTGAAAAAGACAAATTGCCGCCGATTCAACTGGAAGCGGGTCAAATTTGAACTGCAGCTGCCTCATAGTTTGCTATTATTTTTTTCCAAAAATCATTTCTAGGTACATAACTATCTATTTAATCAGAGAAACACCAAAAAAATTCCAATATTCAACCACTAGCTAGGAACGGTCATTCCCGCCGTTTTGACCGCATTTTGAAACGGGCATAAAAATTCAAAAAAAATCAAAAAAATGGGAAACCTTTGCATTGTATCATTATATGTGGCCAAGTTTCCAGGAAAAATAACAAACTTGTAATACGGCAATTATTATAAAAAAGTGTTCTCACAAACGAGTTATCAAGCATGAACATTCATGGCTTTCAAGCCAAATGATCAATCTTATGGCCACATTCATGGCATAGTTTGTTAAAATGATCTCATATTGTGCACAAGGGTGCATATTAGAATTCCAAACAATGTTGCCTAAGGAAGTTTTCATTTTCTTTGGACGAAAAAACCATTTTTCATTTTCCGAGTGCCCGAAAGGAGGTTTTTTTGTGAAGGAACTACCAAATAATTGTTGCAAAATTGGACCAAATCATTTTTCTAAAATACTAGGACATATTTAATGCACAATTGACCAAATGGTTGGGTGAAAAAAGTTTTGATCCACCTCTCGTGAAAAAGACAAATTGCCGCCGATTCAGCTGGAAGCGGGTCAAATTTGAACTGCAGCTTCCTCATAGTTTGCTATTTATTTTTTCCAAAAATCATTTCTAGTTACATAAGTATATATTTAATCATAGAAACACCAAAAAAATTCCAAGATTGAACCACTAGCTAGGAACGGTCAAGCCCGCCGTTTTGACCGCATTTTGAAACGGGCATAAAACCTTCTTTGCCCTCAGCTCTTTCTTTGCCGTCAGCTTCTATTAAGCTGAGGGCAAAGACCTTCTTTGCCGTCAGCTAGCAGACGGCAAAGATCTAGCTGATGGCAAATATCCTGATTCCAGTAGTGCTAGTTGCTATAACCAACCCTCTAGAATTACAAGATGTTGGGTTGAGGTAGACGCATGGTTCAGGTTTGGAGCACAAATCTCGAGGCATCCGTAGCGATGGCAGCGGGATATGTGTGTAGTCTTGAATGACCTTAGTGAGATCATATTCTGCAACAAGACATTGTAGTACACCAGCTCTAGATGTACAAGCGCAGGGAAGTCCGAATTCACCAGCAATACCCATGTGTTAAGCAAATTGACCCTTTGGAGCCTAATTTTTTTCAGGCGCTGAGAAGGAACCATTGAGGTGTGATCCATTGTTTCTATCACGGGGTGACAGTAAACATGAAGCATATCATGCAAGACATTTGTCGTGAAAATCAAACCCTAGGAAGATCCAATGAACTACGTTGTAATTTGTATCGTCTATGGTGCTATGAACATCATGATGTGACTTTGCTCTAT
>NW_025250835.1:0-2142 GCF_018294505.1 Triticum aestivum | reverse complement strand
ATGGAAATCACTTTGGGACCCAAAACGGTGAGTAATAGCACATGAAGCATGTCAGAATCGACAAAAACCGCGAGTGTTCATGATCGACACGTAAACGCATCCCAGGGTTCGTTAATCATGGAAATCACCCCGGGACTCCAAAACAGTGAGTAATAGTCCACGAAACAGGCCAGAATCGGCCAAAACTACGAGTGTTGATGACCGACACATAAGTGCACCTTGGGGTTCAACAATTATGGAAATCGCTTTGGGACCCCAAAACGGTGAGTAATGGTCCATGAAACGGGTCAGAATTGGCCAATACTGTGAGTGTTCACGATCGACACGTAAACGCACCCTGAGGATCTTCAATCGTGGAAATCGCTTTGGGACCCTAAAACACTGAGTAATAGTGCACGAAATGGACCAGAATGGGCCAAAATTGTGACTGTTGATTACCCAGACGTAAACGCACCCCGGGGTTCTTTAGTCGTGGAAATCACTTCGGGACCCAACAACGGTGAGTAATAGTCCAAGAGACGGACCAGAATTGGCCACAATTGTGTGTGTTGATGACTGACAAGTAAACGCACCCTGGGGTTCGACAACAATGGAAATCGCTTCTTGAACCCAATACTAAGTAATAGTCCATGAAACGTCTCAGAATCAACAAAATCCGCGAGTGTTGACGATCGACACGTAAACGCATCCCAGGGTTCATTAATCGTGGAAATCACCCCGGGACCCCAAAACAGTGAGTAATAGTCCACGAAACAGGCCAGAATCGGCCAAAACTGCGAGTGTTGATGACCGACACGTAAGCGTACCTTCGGGTTTAGCAACTATGGAAATCACTTCGGTACCCCAAAATGGTGAGTAATAGTCTATGAAACGGGTCAGAATTGGCCAATACTGTGAGTGTTGACGATGGACACGTAAACGCACCCTGAGGATCGTCAATCGTGGAAATTGCTTTGGGACCCTAAAATGCTAAGTAATAGTGCACGAAATGGACCAGAATCGGCCAAAATTGTGAGTGTTGATTACCCGGACGTAAATGCACACCGGGGTTCGTTAATCGTGGAAATCACTTTGGGACCCAAAAATGGTGAGTAATAGTCCAAGAGACGGACCAAAATTGGCCAAAATTGTGAGTGATGATGACTGGCAAATAAACGCACCCTGAGGTTTGACAACAATGGAAATCGCTTCGGGATCCCAAAACAGAGTAATAGTCCATGAAATGGGTCAGCATCGACAAAAACCATGAGTGTGGATGACTGACACGTAAGCGCACCTTGGGGTTCGACAATGATGGAAATCACTTTGGGACCCAAAACGGTGAGTAATAGCACATGAAGCATGTCAGAATCGACAAAAACCGCGAGTGTTCATGATCGACACGTAAACGCATCCCAGGGTTCGTTAATCATGGAAATCACCCCGGGACTCCAAAACAGTGAGTAATAGTCCACGAAACAGGCCAGAATCGGCCAAAACTACGAGTGTTGATGACCGACACATAAGTGCACCTTGGGGTTCAACAATTATGGAAATCGCTTTGGGACCCCAAAACGGTGAGTAATGGTCCATGAAACGGGTCAGAATTGGCCAATACTGTGAGTGTTCACGATCGACACGTAAACGCACCCTGAGGATCTTCAATCGTGGAAATCGCTTTGGGACCCTAAAACACTGAGTAATAGTGCACGAAATGGACCAGAATGGGCCAAAATTGTGACTGTTGATTACCCAGACGTAAACGCACCCCGGGGTTCTTTAGTCGTGGAAATCACTTCGGGACCCAACAACGGTGAGTAATAGTCCAAGAGACGGACCAGAATTGGCCACAATTGTGTGTGTTGATGACTGACAAGTAAACGCACCCTGGGGTTCGACAACAATGGAAATCGCTTCTTGAACCCAATACTAAGTAATAGTCCATGAAACGTCTCAGAATCAACAAAATCCGCGAGTGTTGACGATCGACACGTAAACGCATCCCAGGGTTCATTAATCGTGGAAATCACCCCGGGACCCCAAAACAGTGAGTAATAGTCCACGAAACAGGCCAGAATCGGCCAAAACTGCGAGTGTTGATGACCGACACGTAAGCGTACCTTCGGGTTTAGCAACTATGGAAATCACTTCGGTACCCCAAAA
>NW_025250834.1:0-2142 GCF_018294505.1 Triticum aestivum | reverse complement strand
TACTCGTAGCTGGTTTCTCCATAGATAGATCTTGGTGACGCGTAGGAAAATTTTGAATTTCTGCTACGTTCCCCAACAGTGGCATCATGAGCTAGGTCTATTGCGTAGATTCTTTGCACGAGTAGAACACAAAGTAGTTGTGGGCGTTGATGTTGTTCAATATGCTTACCGTTACTAGTCCAATCTTGTTTCGACGGTATTGTGGGATGAAGCGGCCCGGACCGACCTTACACGTACTCTTACGTGAGACAGGTTCCACCGATTGACATGCACTTGGTGCATAAGGTGGCTAGCGGGTGCCAGTCTCCCCCACTTTAGTCGGAACGGATTCGATGAAAAGGGTCCTTATGAAGGGTAAATAGCAATTGGCATATCACGTTGTGGTTTTGCGTAGGTAAGAAACGTTCTTGCTAGAAACCCATAGCAGCCACGTAAAACATGCAACAACAATTAGAGGACGTCTAACTTGTTTTTGCAGGGTATGCTATGTGATGTGATATGGCCAAAAGGATGTGATGAATGATATATGTGATGTATGAGATTGATCATGTTCTTGTAATAGGATTCACGACTTGCATGTCGATGAGTATGACAACCGGCAGGAGCCATAGGAGTTGTCTTTATTTATTGTATGACCTGCGTGTCATTGAAGAACGCCATGTAAACTACTTTACTTTATTGCTAAACGCGTTAGTCATAGAAGTAGAAATAGTCATTGGCGTGACAACTTCATGAAGACACGATGATGGAGATCATGATGATGGAGATCATGGTGTCATGCCGGTGACAAGATGATCATGGAGCCCCGAAGATGGAGATCAATGGAGCTATATGATATTGGCCATATCATGTCACAACTATATAATTGCATGTGATGTTTATTATGTTTATGCATCTTGTTTACTTAGGACGACAGTAGTAAATAAGATGATCCCTTACAAAATTTCAAGAAGTGTTCTCCCCTAACTGTGCACCGTTGCTACAGTTCGTCGCTTCTAAGCACCACGTGATGATCGGGTGTGATGGATTCTTACGTTCACATACAACGGGTGTAAGAAAGTTTTACACAGCGAAAACACTTAGGGTTAACTTGACGAGCCTAGCATGTGCAAACATGGCCTCGGAACACGGAGACCGAAAGGTCGAGCATGAGTCGTATAGTAGATACGATCAACATGAAGATGTTCACCGATGATGACTAGTCCGTCTCACGTGATGATCGGACACGGCCTAGTTGACTCGGATCATGTAATCACTTAGATGACCAGAGGGATGTCTATCTAAGTGGGAGTTCATAAGATGAACTTAATTATCCTGAACATAGTCAAAAGACCTTTTGCAAATTATGTCGTAAGCTCGCGCTTTAGTTCCACTGTTTAGATATGTTCCTAGAGAAAATATAGTTTAAAGTTGATAGTAGCGATTATGCGATCAGTAGAAAGCCTATGTCCTTAATGCACCGCTCAGTGTGCTGAACCCCAACGTCGTTTGTCGATGTTGCGAACATCGGACATACACGTTTTGATAACTACGTGATAGTTCAATTAAATGGTTTAAGTAGAGGCACCAAAGACGTTTTCGAAACGTCGCGGAACATATGAGATGTTTCGAGGGCTGAAATTGGGGTTTTCAGGCTCGTGCCCACGTCAAGAGGTATAAGACCTCCGGCAATTTTCTTAGCCTACAAACTAAGGGAGAAAAGCTCAATCGTTGAGCTTGTGCTCAGATTTTCTGAGTGCAACAATCACTTGAATCGAGTGGGAGTTGATCTTCCAAATGAGATAGTGATGTTTCTCCAAAGTCATTGCCACCAAGCTGCTAGAGCTTCGTGATGAACTATAACATAGCAGGGATAGATATGATGATCCTTGAAATATTCGTGATGTTTGACACCGCGAAAGTAGAAATCAAGAAGGAGCATCAATTGTTGATGGTTGGTGAAACCACTAGTTTCAAGAAGGGCAAGGGAACAAAGGGATACTTCATGAAACAGCAATTCAGCTACTGCTCTAGTGAAGAAACCCAAGGTTGAACCCAAACCCGAGACTAAGTGCTTCTGTAATAAGGGGAACAGCCACTGGAGCAGAACTACCCTAGATACTTGGTAGATGAGAAGGCTGGCAAGGTTGATAGAAGTATATT
>NW_025250833.1:0-2142 GCF_018294505.1 Triticum aestivum | reverse complement strand
ATAGCTGCAACTTCGCGTACTTCGTTTGTGTTCAACGACCAGACAAAGGCGTCACAGAACCCCACCTTGATCAATAAAGCTTTCATCTTATATTCGCAATATCCAGATTGCAATCTTAGTTTCTTGCTTGTTCTTCGTTTGCTCGCAGGAAACAGACCCTCGTGGTCAGGTTGATCGTGCTCCGGCGTGGTCAATAACCTCTCGGAGTTGGTTTAGCGATTGCTAAGGCGCGACGTCCTCGCACGTTCGTAGTCGGATCGTCAAAGTCGACTTCCACCAAAGCGATATCCATCATCTCATCGAAAGACGGGACACCTTTGCCTCTATCAATTTGCTTGAAATTTTTGCCACCATCCTAACCGAGCTACTCCATAAGCCTCTTACTTGTAAGTGTGAGAAACAAACCCGGTTCCAATTCTCCTGTTGTGGCATATTGGGTGACACTTGTTACATCTTCAATCCTCGGAGAAGGTAACTTTGGTATTGTTCTCTCACTTTCCTACTAGCCCCACTTGGTTATGATGGATAGGCCAAGCGCGTCGTCGAACCCACTTTTCGAGGAGAAAGGTGATGATTCCGGATATGTCTCCAAGAACCACTTCTTCATCGCGCAACGAGCGCTTCATCAAGAAAACGTCGCATTGGGTCAACGCTTCGAACAACTCGCCTCCGACCTTCGTCAAAACATCGACAAAAAATTCAACACACAAATGGAAGAGCTCCGCAACATGATCATTCGACGCCCGTCTTCCTCATCGGCTTCTTCAAGACGGCGCCACTCAAGTCACTGTACAAGTCGGCAATCTTCGGACTACTCCTCTTATGATGCAAGTCCACCACGAGCTCGCCCTCCTCGACGTGATCATCATCAAGCTCACCAAGCTCAAGAAAATCCATTCCATGACAATGGATTACAAGACCGAGTTCGAGCACGTGAACGGATGCGACACCAAGTCCCTCATGGAGCAATGGAGCAAGAGCAAATACCTCCACAAGTACCACTTCAAGCCCCTCAAGACGGTGACGCACTTCGACAAGCATAAGAGCAACATGAAGCACAAGCCCTCGACCGTGAAGCTCAAGCACTTGAAGCACAGCAAGCTCTACGCGAGGCCACTAGAGCCGTTGAAGTCCGCAACCGCCAAGTGCGGGAACAAGAGGAAGCTCTTCGACGCGAGATACAAGAAGAAGCCGCCCGACGCAAAGAACAACAAGAAAGGCGCTACCAAGCGCACATTCCTCGCCCTCCTCCAAGACAAGAGCGACACCAAGTGGAACAAGTGCTTCAAGACCCTCCTCCACGCCAAGAGCGACATCATGAGGAACGAGCATTTGAGGACTTTCCAAGACAAGAGCGATATCACAACCACTATCAAGATGAAGAACTCCGCTATGGCAAGCTCAAGTTAACCATGCCAAAGTTCTCTGGAAGCAATGATCCCGAAGAATATCTCTGTTGGGCATTGAAGGTGGACAAGATTTTTTGCCTCCACAACTACGATGAAGAAAAGAAGATAGCAATGGCCTCTCTCGAGTTCCAAGACCACATCCTCATTTGGTGGGAACAAGTGATCGAGCAACGACATACAAGAGGCGAACCACTAATCACAACTTGGGAAGCTATGAAGGAAGTCATGAGAGCCCGCTTTGTGCCTACTCACTACACTCGAGATCTTTTCAAGAAGTTGCAACTCCTCAAGCAAGGCACCAAGACGGTGGAAGAATACTACTAAGAAATGGAGATTGCCATGATACGAGCCAATGTCAAGGAAGATGACGAGCAAACAATGGCATGCTTCTTGAATGGCCTCAACCACCCAATCAAGCGAATCGCCGACTTCCAACCATACTCCAACCTCCTTGAGCTAGTTCATCAAGCGACCAAGGCCGAGCGACAAGTGCAAGATGACTTCCAATACGCCAAGTACTCGTCCAAGACCTACGACTCCTACTCTCAAGCTCCCGCGGCTTCAACACCTCCTACATCAACTTGAGCATCACCAAGTACCGGCGACAAGTCAAGTTCCAAGCAAGTGGCACCTTCCTCGACTCATCCTCCAGCAAGCACCTACAAATCCAAGACTCCTTCATCTTCGGCGCCTCCCGATGATCCCGTCAAGACAAGTTCAATCAAGTGCTTCA
>NW_025250832.1:0-2142 GCF_018294505.1 Triticum aestivum | reverse complement strand
ATAGCTGCAACTTCGCGTACTTCGTTTGTGTTCAACGACCAGACAAAGGCGTCACAGAACCCCACCTTGATCAATAAAGCTTTCATCTTATATTCGCAATATCCAGATTGCAATCTTAGTTTCTTGCTTGTTCTTCGTTTGCTCGCAGGAAACAGACCCTCGTGGTCAGGTTGATCGTGCTCCGGCGTGGTCAATAACCTCTCGGAGTTGGTTTAGCGATTGCTAAGGCGCGACGTCCTCGCACGTTCGTAGTCGGATCGTCAAAGTCGACTTCCACCAAAGCGATATCCATCATCTCATCGAAAGACGGGACACCTTTGCCTCTATCAATTTGCTTGAAATTTTTGCCACCATCCTAACCGAGCTACTCCATAAGCCTCTTACTTGTAAGTGTGAGAAACAAACCCGGTTCCAATTCTCCTGTTGTGGCATATTGGGTGACACTTGTTACATCTTCAATCCTCGGAGAAGGTAACTTTGGTATTGTTCTCTCACTTTCCTACTAGCCCCACTTGGTTATGATGGATAGGCCAAGCGCGTCGTCGAACCCACTTTTCGAGGAGAAAGGTGATGATTCCGGATATGTCTCCAAGAACCACTTCTTCATCGCGCAACGAGCGCTTCATCAAGAAAACGTCGCATTGGGTCAACGCTTCGAACAACTCGCCTCCGACCTTCGTCAAAACATCGACGAAAAATTCAACACACAAATGGAAGAGCTCCGCAACATGATCATTCGACGCCCGTCTTCCTCATCGGCTTCTTCAAGACGGCGCCACTCAAGTCACTGTACAAGTCGGCAATCTTCGGACTACTCCTCTTATGATGCAAGTCCACCACGAGCTCGCCCTCCTTGACGTGATCATCATCAAGCTCACCAAGCTCAAGAAAATCCATTCCATGACAATGGATTACAAGACCGAGTTCGAGCACGTGAACGGATGCGACACCAAGTCCCTCATGGAGCAATGGAGCAAGAGCAAATACCTCCACAAGTACCACTTCAAGCCCCTCAAGACGGTGACGCACTTCGACAAGCATAAGAGCAACATGAAGCACAAGCCCTCGACCGTGAAGCTCAAGCACTTGAAGCACAGCAAGCTCTACGCGAGGCCACTAGAGCCGTTGAAGTCCGCAACCGCCAAGTGCGGGAACAAGAGGAAGCTCTTCGACGCGAGATACAAGAAGAAGCCGCCCGACGCAAAGAACAACAAGAAAGGCGCTACCAAGCGCACATTCCTCGCCCTCCTCCAAGACAAGAGCGACACCAAGTGGAACAAGTGCTTCAAGACCCTCCTCCACGCCAAGAGCGACATCATGAGGAACGAGCATTTGAGGACTTTCCAAGACAAGAGCGATATCACAACCACTATCAAGATGAAGAACTCCGCTATGGCAAGCTCAAGTTAACCATGCCAAAGTTCTCTGGAAGCAATGATCCCGAAGAATATCTCTGTTGGGCATTGAAGGTGGACAAGATTTTTTGCCTCCACAACTACGATGAAGAAAAGAAGATAGCAATGGCCTCTCTCGAGTTCCAAGACCACATCCTCATTTGGTGGGAACAAGTGATCGAGCAACGACATACAAGAGGCGAACCACTAATCACAACTTGGGAAGCTATGAAGGAAGTCATGAGAGCCCGCTTTGTGCCTACTCACTACACTCGAGATCTTTTCAAGAAGTTGCAACTCCTCAAGCAAGGCACCAAGACGGTGGAAGAATACTACTAAGAAATGGAGATTGCCATGATACGAGCCAATGTCAAGGAAGATGACGAGCAAACAATGGCATGCTTCTTGAATGGCCTCAACCACCCAATCAAGCGAATCGCCGACTTCCAACCATACTCCAACCTCCTTGAGCTAGTTCATCAAGCGACCAAGGCCGAGCGACAAGTGCAAGATGACTTCCAATACGCCAAGTACTCGTCCAAGACCTACGACTCCTACTCTCAAGCTCCCGCGGCTTCAACACCTCCTACATCAACTTGAGCATCACCAAGTACCGGCGACAAGTCAAGTTCCAAGCAAGTGGCACCTTCCTCGACTCATCCTCCAGCAAGCACCTACAAATCCAAGACTCCTTCATCTTCGGCGCCTCCCGATGATCCCGTCAAGACAAGTTCAATCAAGTGCTTCA
>NW_025250831.1:0-2142 GCF_018294505.1 Triticum aestivum | reverse complement strand
TGAGTAGTTTACCATAGACCTTTGGGTCCATAGTTATTAGCTAGATGGCTTCGTCTCTCTCTTTGATTCTCAATACAAAGTTCCCCTCGATGTTCTTGGAGATCTATTCAATGTAATACTCTTTTGCGGTGTGTTTGCTGAGATCCGATGAATTGTGGATTTATGAACAAGATTATCTATGAATATTATTTGGTTCTTCTCTGAATTCTTATATGCATGATTTGATATCTTTGCAAGTCTGTTTGAATTATCGGTTTAGTTTGGCCTACTAGATTGATCTTTCTTGCCATGGGAGAAGTGCTTAGCTTTGGGCTCAATCTTGCGGTGTCCTTTCCCAGTACCAGTAGGGGAAGCAAGGCAACAATTGTACTGTTGCCATTGAGGATAAAAAGATGGGGTTTATATCATATTGCTTGAGTTTATCCCTCTACATCATGTCATCTTGCCTAATGCGTTACTCCGTTCTTATGAACTTAATACTCTCGATGCATGCTGGATAGCGGTCGATGTGTGGAGTAATAGTAGTAGATGCAGAATCATTTCGGTCTACTTGACACGGACGTGATGCCTATGTTCATGATCATTGCCTTAGATGTCTTCATAATTATGCGTTTTCTATCAATTGCTCGGCAGTAATTTGTTCACCCCTGATAGAGGCAAAGGTGTCCCGTCTTTCAATGAGATGATGGATATCGCTTTGGTGGCAGTCGACTTTGACGATCCGACTACGAACGTGCGAGGACGTCGCGCCTTAGCAATCGCTAAACCAACTCCGAGAGGTTATTGACCACACCGGAGCACGATCAACCTGACCACGAGGGTCTGTTTCCTGCGAGCAAACGAAGAACAAGCACGAAACTGAGATTGCAATCTGGATATTGCGAATATAAGATGAAAGCTTTATTGATCAAGGTGGGGTTCTGTGACGCCTTTGTCTGGTCGTTGAAGACAAACGAAGTACGCGAAGTTGCAGCTATGGCGAACTTTTAATCTAAACAAAACCCCAAAGTCTAAACGATGCCCTAAGGGCTGTATATATGGAGGAAGAGGGGGAATTTCGTGGCCCTTGGTGGAGGGGTCCGAAATCAACCCTATCTCTTGTTTCCCCACACATACGGACTCTAAAAATAGCCTATACTTATGTATTTCGAAATTACATGGGCCTGGCCCAATGATAAGGTGACGCGGCACCTAAAATAGCCTCAGGACGAAATTTATGAAGTGGCATCTTGTATATTTCGTCCAAGGCTTCATGCACCCATTATGGTGGCTTCAAAGTCCTGAAATCATCACTTGTAACTCCGTTCTTGTTCCCCTTGCGCATGCCATCATCTCCATGCTTGTTCTTGCTTCAATGCTCATCCTTCTCCAAGCTAGGCCCTTCATTTGTAAGCAAAACAAATGTATCCAATTTAGGCAGCATCATATTCTCATGAACATTAGAATCATTACCAAGAAACGAAAGTACCTGGTAATTTAGTTGGCGTGCACGAGCTCTAGTAATTGGTCCAGTATGTATAGCAGCAGGGGCTGTGGGTGTAACAATTGTATTGATGTCCTCATCATCCTCCCCTTCTAGAAATGAAGTCGTCCTCGACGGAAGTTCATCTTCCTCACCCAAATAAGTCTTCAAATCTGCAATGTTAAAAGTGGGACTAACCCCAAAATCTGCAGGCAGCTCAAGTTTATATGCATTATCATTTATTTTCTCTAACACCTTAAAGGGACCATCAGCACGTGGCATTAACTTTGATTTGCGCAAATCAGGAAATCTATCCTTACGCAAATGTAACCAAACAAGATCTCCAGGTGCAAACACAACACGTTTTATACCCTTATCTCCAGCAAGTTTATATTTAGCATTCATACGCTCAATGTTTTCCTTAGTTAACTCATGCATTTTTAAAATCAATTCAGCACGTTGTTTAGCATCAAAATTAACCTTCTCCGAAGATGGAAGAGGCAACAGATCAATAGGTGCACGAGGTAGGAAACCATACACAACTTCAAAAGGGCACATCTTAGTAGTAGAATGCAATGAACGATTATAGGCAAATTCAATATGAGGCAAGCATTCCTCCCACATTTTCTTATTATTCTTCAAAACAGCCCTAAGCATAGTAGACAACGTTCTATTGACTA